>NC_056725.1:1557853826-1558066326 GCF_019279795.1 Protopterus annectens
TAACGTACCTCCTTCCATGCTCACCTAGTGGGCTCTTTATTTCTATGTGTGTGCAGTCTATGACCCCCCAAAATGTCAGGGAAGTGTATTATTGCATAAAATCCTGCAAGTTTCTTGCTCTTTCCACTGGGATGCATGGGAAACAGATATGCTCCCTTGCATGTAGTAACACTGCATTTAGAAAATGATGTCATATTCTAGAAGCTGAGGCCTGTGGCACCCTAATATATCAGTTGTGAGGCTCTGGAAAGTACCTGTAGCAAGTATATGTAAAGCTATATGTACCTTTGCTTCTACTACGATGGGTTCTCCACAATTTCCCTGGGGCCTTAAGTGAGGGGGGCACAAGCCGCATATTTCCTCTAGCATTTCCCTGTCCACCCGGTATTGCTGTACAATTTCTGTGTCATGCAGTTCATGATAAGTTAAAAGGGATCTCAACAACCTTCTTGCCTGAAGTCTGGCAGCAGCAGCAACACCTTGAATTAAAGCCTGATGCACACACAGGTTAATGATGGCACAGCAGCTCTTAATTTTTTCTAAGTGTAATTGTGGCTGTAATCCAAAGAATTTTGGATTTCAGGGCAAATGGCTACACTAAGTGTATATGCTTACACAATCTGTTATGCTGGATTGGTTAATTAGCTTGTAAATTGGCTACTTATACATTTATTATCATATTGTGCTGTTTATCTTTGTTTTAATGCTCTACCATACTGGTACAGCCATTTAATGAATATGAAGTAGCGAACTATTGTGTGTGCAGCGTGCCCCAATGCCTATATGATAGCAGCACTTAGTGTAGGCATTCATGAATCTGACCCATTATTGCAGTCTACAGGTTTCTTATAATGTTTTTCACAAAAGCATCATTATTTAGTATGTCCAAGTTCAAAATCAAATGTTTCTGTTGTGCATATTTTCATTAAATATTAAAGCTGACAATTTATATTAATGTTTTAAAAACATATACATACAGACTTGCTTCCTCTTCTGTTCACATGAAGGCAATGTGCTCAACTAAATACACAATTATATCCTCACTGTTGATGTACAATTCATCTTTATGTAAAAATCCTTCCTACCACATCATAACGGGATTTGCATAACGAGGCAATAGCAGTATCCCATTTTTGGAAATATAAAATGTCTATAAGGAAATGAATATATAATCCAAAAGCAAGTCACACATAGTACACATATTCTTTGTTTTATTTTCAGCAAAATTAGAAGATCTCTGAAGCAATCACCTAATGTTTTAACCACTTCCATAATGAGGAATAAACAGCGAACACTCTTTGAATAAAAGGGATAAAAAGGATTACAAAATACAGCCATCAGTGCAACTGGTGTACTTAAAATCTTTCTGTAAAAGATTCTTTATTTCTTAATGAGAAATGTTAAATGTAATCCTTGTCTTAATTACTTGTGTACCACTGTTAAAAATTAAATCTCTGACGCAATTTGCAAAAAAGAGGAATTTGTTTTGTTACTCTAAGCTGTTAAAATTTCAAGTTTCTGAGTGTAACCCTTAATGTAGCTATTGTTGGATAAGGCCTTAAGCTAGTATTTGTAACCACCACTTCTAACTCCAAGCATCAGCTTTTAACAGTTACATCTATGTTACTGACCTCTTGAAAGGAATAAAATCACCTGGCTGACATGGATGTCAGATCAGCTTTTATTTCATCTGTTAGCCAACCTTATATCACCAGGAGTCCTTAGACAGCATAAGAACCATCCGGTGCTAACGATGAATTAATACTTGATACAGTTAGTAAAGACACATGTATCCTATCCATATGGAGTAAAATCTCTCACTTAAAGCAAAGGTCTGATTAGCACCACAAAGCACCATCCACATATATGCTTACACCTCTCAAACCAATGTATACCAAGACTGTAATCACTTTGAAAATTTCAAAGATCTAGATGGATTAAGTCTCAGCATAAATGTATTACCGCAACATTACAACCCCCTGATGTAGCAAAGATTTATCAGCCTGTGGGCCACAAGCCTTCCACTACTACAAACTCAAGGAATACAAGCAGTACTCTTCCCTTATCAGACTCATGAATACAGTATCCCCTTTGGTATGTATAAATCCAAACATATCGCTCAGCTTGAAAAACTCCAAAGATATCTAACCAAAAAATTAAAGGTCTTAAATCCTTCAACAATCCTAAGAAATTAGCATGAGTCCCCTTATATGTACCAGTCTACATGCTGCCCTGATTTGACATGTGTCTGCTTTTCAAGTCATGAAACACCCAAATGTATTTGTTTATAAAACCAGGGGCTCTACAAACACCTGTATTGGGGACCTAAATCTATTTCAACAATTAAACAAGACTAGATTGGGGATAGGTTCCTAACACAACATAATCACAACCAATAGAATACGTTACTACTACAGGTCAAACAAAGGACTTCTATGACCACCTTTCAGGCTAGTCCTGATGACTGGATGGTTAGACACAAATTTACACAAGGTTATCATGTATGGCCCTACTCAATTTGGAAGGTGAGCTCTATAAAGAGCATGAAAAAGGAGGCATACTTTTAAATGTCTGTGTCTGCTTAAAGATGTATATGGCTAGGCATCCTACAGTGCCTATGACTGCTTCTCTAGTATTGTTTCTGTGTTCCTAAATTTTCTAATAATTGCTGATTCCATTGTCAGGCACATGGACACCATGCTCGTGAGGTTGGACAAAGACCAGGTTATAGTTACTTGTCTCTCCAGTGCCAGGATCTCTGAAGGCATGAGGTCTTTTAAGTCTTTCTTATTAGGGAAACATGACAATGACTTAGTGGTGATCTATGAGGGAGTGAAGAACTTGCATTGCTCAACCCTGAGGGACATGCAGAGAGGTGTTGGATCTTACCATGCAACAACTGGATTCAGGCAAGACTCTGGCCCTAAGCAGAATCCTACCTTCACCCAGAATGATGTATAAATACAAAAACAAGAAATGGACTTCAATAACTGGTTAAGTAGTTGGTGTCTTTCAACAGTGTCCACTGCATGATGGCCTGGAAAGAGATGGAAGATAGGCCAACATACTTCACTAAAGATGACCTACAACTCTCACTCTCTGGCTTCACCTTACTGGCTAAAGCCCTTGCTGCCTCATAGTGCCTCCTTTCAGTGAATTTGCACTGCTGGATAGGCTAACATAGCGAACAGCAACATTGCAAAGCCTAATTCTGACCACATCAAGGTTGATCTTCTCAATGCCACAAGTCTTAACAACAAAATGACTGTTCTTGATGCTTTCCTCCAGCTGGAATACATCCATGTCCATGATGTAAGTGAGACTTGGTTTCATTGCAAGGACAGAACTCCCTCCTTACTCAAATGCAGTGCTTATCATACCTTCAGAGCTGAGGGACACTACAGTGGGAACTCCATATTTGTCAGAGGCAACATTAACTCTAGAGGAAATTCCCTACAACTCTAATACTGAATTTATTGAAATCTTAGTTATCTAATAAGGACAGCTATTAGTTTATAGTCTGCTGGAGAACACTGTCCATATCCCAAATAGATCATGATAGATTAATGTACATAGTGAGCTAATTTTATAAAAAAAACACCTTTATATAGGGTGATTTCAATAAGCCTTCAGTTAGAGTATGCATATATTTCTAAAGTCGAGTATGTCCAAAGATTCCTAGACCTACTAAATGATTACTACTTAGAATAAATAATTAACCATTCCACTAGGACCCAGAACATTCTGGAAATAGTCTTCACCAACACTGCTGCCAAGCGTACCAAGCTTTTAATATTTCTGTCCTTGTTTAAATCAGAATACAAATTGGTAACCACCTCCTTTAAATTTACTAATCCCCAAATGGCAAACAACTCTGAATTCAACGACTTTAAACAAACTAACTTGCTTAAATTATGTAATGGACTATATAAGTTTACCTACAATGTCACCACCTTCCAAGAAGGTTCAGCTACTGCTTTTTCACCTGAATTCTATCCTTATCAAGAAAAATGTATAGATCTAACAGTCCTCACTAGAACCAAATATAAATGAAAATTTAAACATAAACCAACTTGGAGGTCCATCACTATAAATACAGTCTATAACAAAAGGAAATATTTTAAAGCCCCATAATAAATCTATCAACACTAAAGACTTGATGAAAAAGATCATCAAGCAAGTAAAAATGGCCATCAGAATGATCTAAGCTGAACATGAACTGAAGTTACCACCAGAAGTTAAACAGAATTACAAATGCTTCTTTAGTTATATTAGAAAAATGAGAAATAATACCTTGTAATATGTGTGGAATTAATCTAAAATGGCATTTCCCACCTGGACCCTAAATATATAGTTAACATACTTGCAGACAGATTTAGTGCAAATTTTACTCTAGAAACAATCACTGAATTTCCACAAATTCCTAACTCTCACTCACCTCCTAAGATTGCCTTGGACATTTTTTGATTGTACTCTCTAAAACTATAAACTACACTTCCATGGTCCCAGACAATATACCTGGATGCCTAATTAATAGCACCAGACATGCCCCTGCTGACCCTGTCAGGTACTTACTTAACTTAAGCTTAGTCACATTGGGTGTCCTGAGGTTTAGAAAACAGCTGTAGTAGTGCCCCTACCCAAACAGGCCATGCCTCAGACCCAGGAATTATAAGTCCATCAGCTTAACTAAACTAACCTGTAAGGCCATGAAACATATATCTGAACTGTTAAACTATGATATTAAAAATCTCATACAACTGGACCCACATCAGTTGGGTTTTCTCAAGGGCAGATCATGTCTACTCAACTTGATAAACTTCTTTGAGAAGGTTACAGAGGTAGTGAACACTGGCCATTTAGTTCACACAGCATGTTTGGAAGTGGTCAAGACTTTTGACACTGTAACTTAAGTTGGCAGGGGAGCTGTAAAAACTAAAGACAGACCCTTACAAGCTGAGATGGACTGCAAACAGGCTGAAGGATAGAACTTACGCACTTAAGGTGCCACTTAAGAAAGTAACCAGTAGAGTACCACAGGGTTCCGAAGTGGGGTCTCTCTCTTTTGGCATATATTTTTCTGATCTCCATACCATAAACCCTGTCCTATGGCTAACCAGATTCATAAATTACTACAAGATGGGTGCCGTGATCCATTCCCCACTGACATAGAAGCACTTCAGCAAGAACTATTCTTTACAAACCAATAGTGTACGGAGAATTAATGAAAAATGTACAGCATTGTTGCCTATGGGAAACACCCCTCATCAGCAACTTACAGGACAGCCAGCACCCTACTCCACAAGGATACAGTATTGAGGATTTTGGCACCTGGGTTGACAGCTCTTTTACCTCTGACTGTCATGTTGCAGCAGCAGTTAGAAAGTTATTCTATCTAGCACAATTGATTTTCAAAAGGTATCTCATCTAGGTCATTGGCTTTTAATGTCATTTTGCACTTTGCAGTAACTAGATCAGTTATAGAGTACAATGCCCTTTTCCTGAAAAACTGCTATGTGTGTACAGCCGATGCTCAACAACTAGTAACCAACACCAACGCTGTCCAGAAGGAAACTGGAAACCACAGTAAACTACTCAGCTATTGGTTGAAATAGCCTTCCAAGATACCATATAATATTTTCTTCACTTTATTAAAACATATTGAGTGTTTTTGTTCCGTAAACTGGAACTTCATCAGAATCTAAACAGATACTATCTTGTTTCTTTAAAAACCTCTCCTTTGAAGCCAAAGCAACAAATTAAACAAAATCAATTAGCTATTCTATAATTCTCTATATTCTGTATCTAAAAATACCTAATATGTTTTAATGAAGTGACCCACATGTGAGTGGTTTACTGTGGTTTCCAGTCTCCTATTGGACAGTGTTGGTGTTAGTTACAATGCCCTTTTCAGCATGTACCTTGGCAGACATTTCATGAAGTCCCAGAGATTACTAGCCTAAAAACCCTTAACTACTAAAACACACTATAAACCCTATGCTTATACACTGTATGATATAGAGTACTTTATGGAAGTCTAAGTCATCAGACACCTCCCTAATGGATTTCCCAAATCTTTACAAGATGAAGAAATATCAAAACACCAAAATCAAGGATATAAACCTTCACCAACATGTAAATAAAACACGTTGGAAGGATAGAGTAATTAATCAATTATTGCCCCAACTCTGAAACAAATTGTCCCTGCATGCAGGGGAACACTCAGGATTTTTTGCAGGGGTTGCAAACTCAGAGTCCCCCTCAGACCCCCACCCCCCACCCCACGCAGCCATTTCAGTGTCTCATTACTTGGCTATTTCTCCCCAGTTGCCATAAGAACTATTGAAAACACTCCGTGTGCATATTGTTTTATGCTTTACTTCTACAATGATTACAGATATTTGGATTTAATTTACAACTTTTATTTCAAATTTTATAGCACAAACACTGATAGACATTTGCTAAACAAAGCAATAGACTTACAATGAAAACAGACTTAGCATTAACAATTCTCTACTTTTGAAACTCACATTCACTGAAACAGCATTGAAACCCACATTCAACGAAAATACATCTGGCCAGTGACAGGTTAAGTTTACCTCTGGGCTGTTTTCAAATCATAGGCCCCTTGCACACATTTTTGGACCATGCAAAAGTTTGTTGATTCACCTTCCCTGTATAATACAGCACCACTTGTTAGAATGTGGTCTAAAGGATATGACAACAAAAAACTCAAATGTCTGTTATTATTTAGCAACTTCAATCCTTTTTAGGAGAAATACGGGGCAAAAATCTGGACATACTGCAAAAACCTGGACAGCTGAGGGGTATGCTACCTCCCCTTTACACACACACACACACACACACACACACACACACACACACACACACACACACACACGCACACACACACACACACACGCACACACAAAATACCTCTCAATCTCTTAGCACAAGAAATCTGGACAAAGCCCGTTATAATGTTGGGGACAAAGGCCCAAAACTAGGGATACATTTAGAAAGTTGCTAGAATAACAGGATTTGTATTAGAATGCATTTTCTAAAGGATATGAAGTCTGACACTCAAATACATGTCATTATTTAGTAACTTTAATCCTTAGCTCATCCCAGTGATTTGTCAAAAAAAAAAATATATAAGGCAAAAATCTGTACAGTTGAGAGGTATGACACACAAACATACATCCCCCCTACCTTCTTAGAAAGTGGATAGAGCAGCAAGGTTTGCATTAGTATGCATTTTCTGAGGATATGAAGTCTAAAACTTAAATGTCTGCCATTATTTCAGAAAAAAAACAATTTTATGAGAAACACACAGAAAATATGAGGCAAATATCTGGCTAATTGCAAGACATGACCCCTCCCTTACACACACTCCTACCCCCATCTTATTTAGACACACACACACACACACACACACACACACACACACACACACACACACACACACACACCTCCCTCTTATAAACACACACACACACGCGCACACACACACACACACACACACACACACACACACACACACACACACACACACACACACACACACACACACACCTCTTAAACACTTAACCACACACACTCACACACCTACCTCTCACACCTGCCTCTCACTTGTACCTTCATCTACAGTCCAAATGTTTTCTGGAATTAAAATTTTGCGCAGGCACAGAATATGAAGAAGTAAACCATTGGTCGCACAGATGCAGAAGCGTCTGTGCGACTGGAACCAAAGGGTGTTCTTAAAGAAGACTGTCCTTAAAAAAGAAAAGCAAAAAATATATTTTTTTTTTATTAAAAGAAAATTATTCTCCTGGCCAGATGGTTCCAGGGGGGTGTAAGTGCACCCCCTTGCCTGCATGTTAGAGTAATAACCTTACCTCATTCTAGACCAAGTGGCTTAGACAGATGTCTTCATGCAAGTTTTCTATCACATTCACGCTTGATAATAGCAATGAGAAATAATATGCAGATTATCTCTACTCAGACAACATGCATTAAACTTAATAGTTACATCACCTGAAGGCACCAACAGTAGATTAAAGAAATCTGTGTAATGGCTCAAGTCCTGCTCAGCTAGAAAATAAGAACTTACTTTACAAGGTAAGATAACATCTCTTAAGAGCAGACACAGTCAGACTAACAGCTTTTCGCCCACATCTTCATGGTAAAAAGTGGGTATGGGTTCACAGTTTAGCTGTTCCATTAAAATGACAATACCAACTTTGCCAAGAACTTGGAACACTACACACATTCCATCAACTTAACCTGTCATCCTTCCAAAGAGCGATATTTAATAGTGTGGAAGGTGCTGGGCCTTCAGTTTCTTTGCATTTATTGAAATCGCCATCGACTGACTGACATACTCCTATGAGATTAACTGCAAAGGCCTTATAGCTACTCACTCATTATAGTATAGCTAAGTGCCACCATCCGTGGAGGAAACTATTAAATTAAAAGATGTATCATCCTACTGTAACTAATAAAAATTACTAGTTTTAAAGATAAAACGTGAACATTTTCAGAGTTTATTTTTTAAAAATTCTTAAGCCTAAAACTTGTGTGTGTGTGTGTGTGTGTGTGTGTGTGTGTGTGTGTGTGTGTGTGTGTGTGGACAGACAGAGACAGAGTGGGAGTTATTGATTCCTAACACCTGTTGTTGCTTTACTTTACTGTCTGATGCAGAAACTCAGAAGTTCTTTTTTTACTGTTACACAGAAGTGTTGTGTACTTGTTTGTGAAACATATACAAGCACAAACAAGAAATAAATAACATCTGATATGACACCTAAATCTTTTTATTTGATAATACCATTCCTATTTTATACCATCAGCACCACTGAAGCATGTATATCCTTAACTAAATGTCATTTTTATATCCTCAGATCAGCAGAAGTTGCCATGGGAATTGAGGCAGACATTCAGTGTGGCTATAGCCATCTGAAAGAGTTTAAGTACTTTATTTTTTTCTTTTTTTGTAGATATTATCTAAACATTCAGGAGCTATGCCACCTGCAAAAAGGAGAACACAGAAAACCAAAATGCTGACTAATTTATTTCACAGTTGGGAGAGAAAGTACAAATAAAGTTAATACTTTTATCTTACAGATGAAGGCAGAAATAATGATTTATTTACATGTGAAAAGCTTTAAAACTATTTCTGAAACCATTAAAACATGATGGAGATATCAAGGTTGGCCATAGGAAAAAATAAAAATAATGTGGCAGTTTTTAGTAAGTAGTAATAATCATATTTGTCATAATCAGCCTTCTGTTTGGCCACTGTTTATTTTTTTAGTTGTTTTATTTCATCCACTTGGTCAGAAAACTGACATTGTTTTGTATCATTTGCTGTTCGCTGCCCACTTGCAGCATACATTATGCCAATGATAGCTACATTCTTCGTCTTGATCAATTAGCACAGTAGGCAAACCTGAGTTCCCCAAAAAGGGAACTTCTTTCTCTGATGAATGTGAACTTAGCAGGATCTTGGTCATGAGCTGTTTTTTACAGCAGTCATATTTGACAAGAGTTCCAGATTTTGAACGGATGCTGTACTGAAGGCCCTATTTGTTGGACAGTGAGATAATCACTTTTATTTTGTTTCAGGAATCAGACATAAATTATGTCATATAGCATAACAGTGTTAATGTTTGTCCTTCTCTGTTCCAGTTAGCCAACATTTAGTCAGAAGGGGTTGAATGGATCAGAAGCTTACTCAGAATGTATGGGAATAGATGGATCACTTGAGCAAAGAGGTACCTATCTGTCATAAAAATATATATTTCTTTGATGCACTGTAATAGATTATCCCACTCTCTCTTGGAGAAGATGGACAGCAAGCCAGCCCACTGGCACTGGGTAGAGCTTCCAAAGAAGCATCCAATAACATGGGCTCAGTGGACATCCCTACCACTGGATAGATAGTAGAAGAGGAAGGATATAGCAGCCAATGGACCACAGTCTCATCCTAGGGTGAGGCAGTAGAATGAGATAGAGTGGTGGAGCTCAGGTAAATAAGTCTTTATTCTCAGGTGCTATCACTTTTTATGGATCCTAGACCTGGACAGGGACTACAGCTAAACTTAAAACCCCTCAGCACCTGAGGCCATTCCTAGTAACAATGTTCTATTGCATTAGAATCATAGGGGCATTCTGTCTTGGTGCAGTAGGAAAAGGGTACAAGGTAACAAGGGTAGAAGGATGATTGCCGCAGGTTCCCAGTAGGAAATTGTAACTGACAAGGAAAAAGATACTGTGCTATTAGACTCCCTACATGGCTTTTTGATGTACTGGAACTATATAACTATATATTAACTTAAGCCACTTGAAAGGTCTTGCAGTTGAAAGCATTCTGTCAGTCCTTAAAATGCAGGTTTGCATAATGTATTGGTTGTGCTATCAGAAAATGCTTTATGAAAATGTGTGCATCATGTTCTGTGAACCAGTGTGGGTAAAGATTTCAAATGAATCTATGCCTCATGGTCACACACTACTTGCCCCTCTAAGATTAGACTGATGCCCTTTAAAAACTATTCTTTACAAAATGAGATATGAGCAGAATACAATAGAAATAAATCATGGTATTTCCAAGATTTAAAATTAACTTTGTCAAATGAGAG
Organism: Protopterus annectens; assembly: GCF_019279795.1. Lineage (NCBI taxonomy): Eukaryota > Metazoa > Chordata > Ceratodontiformes > Protopteridae > Protopterus > Protopterus annectens. Next base: position 1,557,864,467 of record NC_056725.1, read on the forward strand.
ATGTAGGAGCAATTATTTTCCATGGGTACAAACAGATAGCTGCAATGAATTGTGCATTCTACTAAAGGTTAACAAAACTGGGATTTTTACATATTGTTTGTTCTTATTTAGTAATAAACACCAAACACATATTACATATTTCATTTTTTGCATTTTGTCTTAGGATTAAATCTGTGGTTAAACAAAGACAACATTTTATCTTACTCCTAAAGTTCCTGTAAAAGGGCCCTACAAATTCTTTTAAATGTTGTAGCTACCAAATATTTGATAACTTCTCTTTACCACATAAAAAACACAACAGACTGAAATCCTCTATTTTGTTTCCACAGTAAATTAAGGGGAACCCAATTTTTACAAAATCATTCAATACCAAGGCAAAGTAAAGGCACAGATGTATACATTAAACTATTTTACTATTGCACCTTTTAGTCTAGGACTTTTCCAAATTCAGAGTAACCAGAGGAAGCGTCTGTAATATTGCTGCTTGCCCTAATTTATTGCCTGTTTGGTTTTCACAACCAAATGAGCAAGTCTCCATGAAGTCTTATTATACATATAAAGGGCTGCATTTTTTAATCGTAGAACCAACTAAAGAATATTAACCTCTGTTTTTAGCAGTTTGTAAACGTGATCTGTGTTTACTGTTAAAAAAATCCTTTCATGTTGTATTTACGATAATGCACATTTTCATTTTAGCACTATGGAAATCATTTGTGATATGATAAAGTTATTTAATTTGTAGTGACATTAGCTTGGAGGTTTATATAAGAAGAGAAATAAAAGCGAACAGTACCATAGCACAGATGTCCGACTTTCTCTAGCCCTTGAGCTGTTATGCTGCCAGAGATATTTATGAGTTTTCAGAGATTCATCTCGCAGTATATAACAATGCACAACTAACTTTTGGAAGACCTTCAGCACGACCCCAATTTTAGAAAACAAGACTTTTTGTTACTCTTTTAGCTTTTGCTAGTGATAAACCATGGCAAAAAATAACAAAAATATCACTTTATTTTGCTTGCCTGCACTAATACTTAAAATTACAGAAGCTTTCGGATATTTAGGCTAAGCCACTTATTGTTTAAATCTAATTAAAAAAAATGCCTGATGCATGTCTTTCAGTTTGTAAGTATATCTTCTCTGTTTTTCCCACTTTGTACTACCTTTCCAAATACAATCCCTTTGCATTATTTTGGTCTTCTTGGTGTAGCATTCTTTTCCTTTTGGTTCTTGTCACAGATTAACTCTTTTGACTTCCACGTTTCTGAAATTGGCACGTTTGGGTAATAGTCATACACTTAAACACTGTGTGCTACCTAGTAGCCCTTCGACTTAAGGCGTATGTTCTTATACTTACCCACATGTAGCTTCTTGAAGAATCTTCCTGAAGTGATTCGTTAGTTCCCACTGAGTCCACTATTGTTCCCAGTTTGGTATTAAGAGCAAAAAGGCTAAACTTATCAGAAAGCAACTTGTTTGAAAAGGTGCAAAAAGACTGAAGGATATGGTGTCAGAGCTAAGTTGTGAAGAATTGTTCTATGTTCTTGATATATGGTAGATGGATAGTCCTCAATCATAGTACATTGCTTTCTCACGTTTTCCAAACTCTTTACCTATTTGACATATTTACTATTATTCAGTAGTTCTTAGCTTGCTCAGGACACGTTTACGATGGTGTTTCCAATGCTTCATTTGAACACTGAAGCTATAATGTGAAAAAGGCTTTCCTACAGTTCAGTGAGTGCTATTAATCCAGATGGTTTTAGTGTAATTTATTTTTATCACTGTTTATAACGTGGTGTTTCACTCTCCCCACTGCTGTCTGACCATCCGTTTGATATATACAAGTAAAGGGGATTTGGTGATCAAGGCCTCACATGTGAAAAGGATGTTTATTCCATGTAAAAGATACACTTTTTGTAGTTTTTCATATTTTGAGTTACACTTCTTAATATAAAAAAAATTAGTCCAGTATAACTCATAGGATTAGTTGAAAGAATGCATGAAAACTCAAGAAAAAAACAGAAGTGGGTTAAATACTTAATTCTAATGTGACACATTTAATGACATTACATTTAGCCAGCTACATGGCAGGATGTACATTATTGCATAATAACATCACACATTGCAGGGCAGGGGACAATGTATGAAGTCAAGTTAATTTTACTGAATGCACAATGGCTTTTTTGTCTTAGTTTTTAGGTGGTATATCACGTTGTTGCATAACAGAGATACAAAGAAAGTGAATGGAATGTTTATCAGTTCTAGCCTCATACAATGATATCTTTGTTAAATATTATCACTGCTGCTGTGGTTAAGTAGTTACGCACTGCCAGGACTTCTTGAACCTTCAAACGCATTGAATAACTATAACTACCTGCCTTTGCTCTAAAATACTATTTACTAAAAGAATACATAATGTTGATGATCAGTCTGACATCCTGGAAAGTTGTTCTGTAGGTACTTTTATCTTTATTATAATTTATAAAGTACTTCTTTGTCATTGTTATTCAACAATAAGTCACACATCATGCAAAAACATAATTCTTTTTAATTTCAGAAGAGCTATGAATAGTCAAATGTAGGCTCCTCGCTGAGACACTTGATGGATAGCTTTACGGAATCAATATAACCTGAAATCTTTGTACATATGGATCAGCTCCTTTGTGAGATCATAGTTGTATGAGGTGCATTTCACCTGTATTAGATGCTTTCTGTTTTCCTCAATATTATACAGCAATGGAGTTAAGTATATAGTAATAAGGGGGTGGAAGGATGACACCTACCACAAGCATTGCCCACAGTTTTGTCAGGTACATTTTTTTCAGGAGCTTGCTTTCTTGACTATGTTTGCAGATAGCTTTATTTTGATACCTTGTGATGCAGCCTTCAATTTCATCTATACAGCTTCCCTCTTGGCACAACCATGGTACCCCTTTGTCTACTTAGCTGCATGACCCTGTACTTCCTTCACATGAATCAAAACACCTCTTAATACTTAGGAAAGCATACCACTTCTATCATATACCTTTCCATAGTTTCATACTATAGTACTAGGCTATCTGCCCTAGGGCATTTATAAGCCTAGCCATAGTGTACGTGGCTTTTGCCACCCCATGTAATGATACAAAGGTGTACAAAATAAATTTAGTTTACTGTGCCTCTGTCTAGTAATGACACAGAGATGACCCCCGGGGTAAACCTACGATCACCCATCCACTCGTCAAGATTCCTCTTGAAGAGAGTCAGTGAGGGGCTCTGCCTAACATGGACTGGGATCCTGTTCCAGAGTGTGGGAAGCCTCTGGGTTATGAATCTGCCCCTCCAGCATGTCCTATTCATATTTGTGCTGAGGTTTAGATCTTTAGCTCTCATGGCTCTGATGGATTTGGATTTTTTGAGGTGGAGCATGTCCATTAATTCCGGATTGGACATGGCCTTGTACGTCAGGCACAGATCACCTCTGAGCAGGCGGTATGCTACTGAATAGAGCTGGAGCTTCTTTAGTCTGGCAGCATATGACATATGTTGGAGACCCTTGATCCTCTTGGTGAGGTACTTTTGGGGTCTCTCCAGCTGCTGCAGGTGCCGGGTAAGGTACATACCAAATGGGGCATTGTACTCAATCATAGACCTGATAAGGGAGGAATATAGGGGTACAATGGCATCCTTTGATCTGGATGTGAATCCCTTCATGATAAGGTGGGCAAGGTAGAAGGTCTTTCTAACCACTTTGGCGACGTGGGTGTCAAATGAGAGGTCACTGTCAACTTGGGTCCCCAGGTCTCCGATTACTTTTCCGTGCCAATGGATTACCACCTATGTGGTAATTTGTGGGTACTTTGTTTTTCCCAAAGGGGATGACTATACATTTTTTGGCATTTAGTTTAAGGCCATGACTCTGGCACCAGTCATCTGTTTCTGTAAGGCCCTTTTGAATGATGCATGTGTCAGCTGGTGTATCGACTATGGCACCTAGTTTGCAGTCATCTGCGAACTTTGTCAGCCACAACCCCCCTATGTTTGCCTGCACATCTGAGAAATAAATGCCGAACAAGAGGGGTCCCAAGACTTGTGACTGGCTTAGAATCTGACATAGCTCCAGCTATTCTGACCTTGTGGGTTCTGTCCTTTAGCCAGTTTGCAACCCATCTTGTGACATACGGGTTTACATTTAAGCTGTTGAGCTTTCCTTAACATTATTGCTTAATTGGTCTGGTACGAAACCTGGATATATCACTCTTCTGAAATAATTAAATCCAGTTAACTAGCTCCATTCCAAAAGCATCCATAAAGCCTCATTGTACATTCTAGGTTCCTTTCTTCTGTAACCTACTTTCATTTATACTGTTCTTCTCTCATCATCTTCTTCCCTTACTGCTGTTCATCGTATTCCATTATTTATAAATATAGTACTCCCCAACCACGGTCCCAAAATCCTCTTAGAAAAACAGACAATCATGCTTGCTAGGTTTTCTTATGATAACTTAATGCAAAAAACTCCACAGGACCTCCCCAAATATCTCCTCTCTTTTATACATACCTTCTCTCTGCCTGCATGGTATTTATACCACTCAACTTTAACAGATATCCAAGTCATATGCATTTTAGAGATACAGTTGTCAATTTAACTGTAATATTTTCTGTCTCTGTTCTGAAGCACCATCTTATCAATACATAACAATGTATAATGACAATATATAATGACACATTCATAAAAATTATAAATGTTTACACACTTTCATCAGCTTTTATACTTAAGTACCTAACCAGTCTGGATAATACCTCTGCTTTGACGAAGAGATCACCACATTCTCCCTGTTAGCCTAACCAACAGTGATAAGGGGGACCTATTTCCATTTATTTTGTCACCTGTATTTCTTAAACACCTCACATAACTGCCCTGTCCATTTAAATAGAGCACAGTCAGAGTGACTGGTATAAACCTAGTGTGCACCACACCTACCAAAATATACTTACAATCATAATCTACAACCTGCTATGTAGTTATACTGCCTGGCAGGCTTCACTGTAATGCATCTAGCCCTTGCTTCGCTCAAGACATTATCTTGTCAAATGATTAGGTCAGCCAGCATGAGACAAGGACAGCCTATTAATGCTAATTATTTAAAATTTTCTAAACATGTAAGAAGGCCTCCTGTTAGGTCAACAAGAATAGCACAACTGCAATAAATCTTATTGATCTGTCCCTTTTTACAATTATATTCCACTATCATATATACAGTGTGCCCTTCAGGACCAAGCAGACTTCCACAGTAAGGCAACAAATCTTTCATTTAATGTATATGTTCTTTTGTATTCACTTTATAATCTTGAAATACTGAAATATCGAATTTCATTATCTCAAGACTATAAAGCCAAAAACTCACAAACCCGTAAAGCAAAACCACGAAATTCAAAACTGCGAATATCAACAAAACACTACACCATACATACAAACACAAATACATATAAAAAACAAGTAGAATGCCCCAGCAGATAAAACAACCATGGATAAGTGAGATGAAGTTAAACAAAAATGCACCAGAAGTACCATGGCAAACAAATTTAATAGAAGTGCTTTCAAGGATTCACCTCTTCTTCAGACTTAATTCATCAAAAAAATACACATGACTTTATAATACAATCAATTAAGTAAAATAATCAATCAATTACAATTTAAATCACAGTAATAATAGTGTTTTTACTGATAAACTAGGTTACTTCTAAAACTTAATATAATTACTAAAAGGTAATAAAAAGTACTAAAAAATGTTTTAATGTTTGAGAGGTCTGGCCCTCAAGAAGGGTTTAAGGGATACCATATTATTTAGACCTGGAGGTTTGTGTGCATGAAATAACATAATCCATTTTTGTTCAGCTGCCTCAGTAAAATTTCTTACGTCCCCCCCCCCTTGTTTGTTGTTAGAATCTGTAAAACTAAAAATGTAAAATCATGCTCCTGTCCCTTGTTTAGATTATGCATGGTTAGAGCTCTATTCTCTTTGCTATTCTTAATGTCTCTGTTGTGCTCCAGTATCCTGTCTTTAAGGTGCCGATTAGTCTTCCCAACATAAAAGGAAAAACATATCACACAACAGGTGAAATGCACAACATTACATGTCTTACAATCAGCATAGCGAGAACAGTTTATTTTCAAACCTAAATGGGGGTGTACAAACTGACCCCCTGTGTGAATGTGTGTGCAAGCCATCCACACTCTGCAAACATGTGTACCCAATCTATTAGATCTATTCAAATACTTTCAGTTGGTTGACTTGTAATATAGGTGGTTCTTAAGTGACTTATTATTGCTAAAAGTAAAATTCGGTTTATTACCTAATGCATCTTTCAACCCATCCACAGTTGAAAGAATACCCCATTTCTTATTAATCACATCACACACCAAATTAATGTTACTAGCAAAGGTTAATGGCATTCTTAAGATAGTATCATCATCTTGTCTTATTGTTTGTTTTGTCCCAGAACCATTGACATCCATTATTGACCTTATATCACTATTGTCAAAACATGGTTTGCTTCGATCATGCCTAGTTTCCCATGCCTCATTTATATACCTATCTACATCTAGGCTAGTATAGCATCTCTCTAAAAACTCTAATTTAAGGGATTCTAATGCTGGCTGCAACTGGGTATCATCATTGTAGAGTCGCATTAACCTAAAGACTTGTCCCTTAATTACATTACGTTTCATATGATTGGGATGCATACTCATGCTATGTAGCAGGTTATTCTTCCTTACTGACTTTCTAAACAAACTGGTCCAAATAGTATTCAAATAATATTTGCTGACTTTCACACCCAAAAATTCAATTTCTTGGCATGAATATTTATACGTAAATCTCAAAAAGTCAGTAGCCCCATTTAAATACCGAATAAAATCCATCAACTTCTGTTCAGTTCCTCGCCAAAATAAAAAAATGTCATCCACAAATCTCATATACCAAGCCATAGAGTCACCATATATCACACTGGAGAGCACATAATGCTGTTCCCATTGTAGTAAAGAAAGGTTGGCGTAGCTATTAGTACCAGCTGTGCCTATAGCCATGCCAACCTCTTGAACAAAGCAGTCATTACCAAACATAAAAACGTTATTGCTTAGAATGATATCAAGTAATGGGCAAATCAGATGCACCTTATCTGCTGTGGTACCAGGATGCAGGCCATCCATAGGGAAGCACGTTGGATGGTCAACCATTTACCTAAGCTGACACATATTGGATCCCACTAGAATGACACAAACTACTGAGCCAATTGTTAAAATTGGTATTTTGTTTGTGTTGTGGCATTACTTGTAGTGATGGTAAGATGCTACTTTCTCCACCTCCTTCTTATTCTACTTAATTTATTACTATTATGTCTTTCTACCCTTATTTTATTATATTATTTTTACTACCACATAGTCTAAGTTTAATTTTTGCATTTACATTACTTATATTTCTTAGTTATGTATGTGCAAACTTTAGTAGTCCCAATTGCATTGATTGTTTTAGTCACTGCAGTGGCCCTAAGGGACTGAAACCCACTGCCTTCCTCTAATCTACCCTGCAATTCCCAACCACCCTCACTGCAAGTACATTTATACTTCCCTAACCCCGCCCACTCTATACCTACAACCAATCATACACACCACAGCCACAGTATTTGCTCTCTCCTGTTATACGTAAATATACTGGGGTTCCTTCTGTGTGGAATCTGCATGTCCTCCCTGCGTTCGTGTGGGTTTCCTCCGGGTACTCTGGTTTCCTCCCACATTACAAAGACATGCGTCTGGAGCATTTCTCCCCGGGCCTCCACTGAAAATTAGCTTCGTTCTAACTCAGACTTTCTCGGTTAACAAATGTTAAATAAATGAAAATATCACATCACACCACCATTTTTGGTCCTTCCCTCCTCACTCTACTTTTTGTCCTTCCTCTACTTTTGTACCCCCCCCTATTTAAACAGCAATATCTTACTTCATTCTACTGCACACCCCTTATTAAATTCTTCAAAACTATTTTTTATTTACTATATCTACATTATGCTGTTGTTTCAGCAATCTGTTCTTGCCCATGCCACACTCCATTGTCATCCATCCTCACTGCCACCCCCAGAACACTACACCATCATTTTAAATCATCCCCCTCTTACTCTGCTATAGCATGCAGACTATAGTCTAGCACATCCCATACTTTCTTTAATTACAAATACACCAAAGAAGAATCCACACTACTCACAGATAATTTAAAGATGAAATGTGAATATAAAAAATATTTCACTATGTACACCTCTCATCCAGGCTTGCTGTTGATAACAATCTACATCCTAATCCTGGACCCTCTCTACAAACTTGCGAGCTGCCCCTTGTACTCCTCTTCCATTCAATCAATGTAACAGTCTAGTTATGATGAACTTAAATCTACAAGAAACTACCAGAGTTACATATCTATGTAGCCTGATACACCGAAGCATGCTAATAGCACAGAAACCTGGCTAGAACCAAGTAGTAAAGATCAGGAAATTCTCCCTGGGTTACAACATCATTAGAAATGACAGACAACATAAGGAAGCTGGAAGCATGGCTATCACATACAAAAACAAACTAGAAATCCCTTCCTACCACCTCACCCACCCCATTCTGCCAATGCAGAAATAGTTATATGCATCACTGCCATCTATATCCCTCCTGGAAACAACATCTCATTACTAGAAGAAATTCTGTTCTGGATCTCTCATAATATCAAGAAGGAAACAACCATTTTAGTTGATTTAATACAGACTGCCTACTTATCAACTCTGATACTCTTACTCCATCAATCTGTTTGGTTTTACCCAAACTGTCACTGCTTCTACTGGAATAGACAAATTAAGTAATAGGGAGTCTATATTAGACTGGATCCTCAGCACCAACCATAACAAAGATTAACACAGTTGGCTGCCTGCCCAAGACCATCAGGGACCATCTACCAAGCTTTGCTGTGAGACAATCTAATCATGCACATATGTGGATGGGTAGTGCAATGTTTCAGTGGTTAATGTTGTCACCTCACAGCAAGAGGTTCTCTGGTTTGATTCTCGTCTGGGTACTTTCTCTGCATAGTCTGCATGTCCTCCCTGCATTCACGTGGGTTTCCTCCGGGTACTCCAGTTTCCTCCTACATTCCAAAGACATGCGTCTAGTGAATTTTTGCCCTGGCCTCCACTGAAAATAGGCTCTGCCCTAGTTGGACTTTCCTGGCCAACAAATGTTAAATAAATAAATAAAACACATGCTTGTACTCTATAATAATGTGCATACACACTCCTCCTTCAATAATTACACCTTCATTAGCTACCTCAACAAATACAACTGGGATATTCTAAAAAGGTTACCCCTAGATGAAGCTGCAACTCACTTCAACAACACATTCCTTAACCTTTAAACAAACTAGCTCCCATAAGATCCAAACAAATTAAATCCAATCCTGCCTCATGGCTCACAAGAGAAACCAGACAACTCACTCTAAGAGATAGAGCTTGGAAAGCATGGTTTACTGACAAAACACATCAAAAATGGAAATAGTCTACTCAGCTAAGGAAGGTTTCTAAAATAAAAATCAGATCTGACAAAACTAAATACTTTTCCAAGCTCTGAGACAGCCACTGACAGAACCTTAAGCTTTTCTTATACATAACCAAAAGATCATTGCACCCAGGCCAAACTACCAGTCCTTCACCAACTACCAACAAAAACTAACTTAGACCCTATCTACCCAGTTCAATACACATTTCATACACTCTATTTTCTCCTTAATTAACAACAAACCACCCTCCAGCTTCATTAGTCCAAGCAGCACTAATACCAGCAAAATTATTTCTCCTCCCAGCCACCTCTATCTACCTCTTCTATCAAAAAACATCTCTCCATCTCTACCTCTTCCATCAATTACAGAAAGCTATGTCCCATCCATCTGGAAAAAATCCCACATCATACCTCAACATAAAGGAGGAACATGCACTGACCTCTCCAATTACTGACCTATACCCATTCTACTTCCACTTTCTAAAATACTAGAAAAATGCATTAATTCCCAGCTCCTATCTCATCTTCACAATAACAATCTTCTGTCCAACGCTCAGCATGGTCTTTGACCTCATCACAGCAACACTACTCCTCTACTCAGTTTTACCGCAGTCATAAACTGCAACAGAAATCCAAGCAACCTAGTATCCTCCCTTTTCTTAGACGTGTCAAAAGTATTTGACACAGTTTCATACTACCACTTACTCCATGAACTGTCCTCACTAGGACTGTCCCATTTATTCCTTACCTGTTTACACAGATATCTCACCAACAGCCTCCAGGCTGCAAAATGGCATCAAGATCTCGCCCCCTTTCTGTCCATCTCTGTGTGTGAACCTCAAGGATCTATTCTGGGCCCTTTAGTATACAACATATTCACTAATAATCTTTATAAAGCTACCAAAGAAGACTTCACAGTACAATACACAGATGATACCACTATCATATGCTCTACACCAAGTCTACCGCTACTCCACAAGATGACCCAGGACTCCTTTTCCACAGCTGAAACCTGGCTAGGTGATTAACAGCTACTTTTAAATGCTAAAAAAAGCAAACAAACTAATACTGTTTTTACCCAAATCTCTATCAGCACAGAAACAATCCACTATTTAAACAGTTTCCAGCACAAAGTTTCTTAGCATCATAACTGGCAATAACTTAAAATATGATCAACACATCACTCAAGCCATAAAGAAAACTCAGCAAAAGCTGGGTTTCCTTTACAGAAAAAAAAAACTTTGTCACTGAGTGCTCTAGGAATTCTTTATTAACATCTTGCCTTCTCCGTTCACTTGTCTATGCAGCAACCATCCTGACTAAGCTTCACTCTGTCTTAAAAATAAACGAGGCTTGCTACAATAAAATAGCTAAGTTTGCATCCATCTTAACAAACTATTCAAGTCAAGTCAAACTGAAAGTCAAAGAAAATTTTATTGCCTTTCAGAACTTCACCACAGTGTAGCTGAACGAAATTGCGATGCTTTGTTCCCAGTAAAAAAACATACATACAGAGAAGAAGAATAAAGTAACATAATAAAAATAAAAGTAAAAATAGAATAAAATAATAACACAATGACCAGACACACTTTACATATAAATAGAATTGAGTAACAACATGCGCATGACATTACTATAACATAAGAACTAAGCAGCATATGGAATGGTCAGCATGAATATTGCACAGTGTGATTTATACTGCACTTCATAGAGTTGTACGGTAAGGCAAGGTGTGAACCAGTGTTAAATATACACATCAGTTAGTTATTGCACATGAAAAAGGTTAATACTTATAGTGCAACAAAGCCTGGATATGTTAGGATCTGTACAGTCAGAGAAATAGCATAACTATATGGTAGGAGGGGGGAATGTATTGACAGTCTCCTGGCTTGTTTTTCACAAGAGTTCAGTAGTCTGATGGAGAGAGGAAAGAAACTGTTGTTAAGTCTAAAAGTCCTATAGTGCATACTTCTGTATCTCCTACCGAGGAGAGGTGAGAGAACATATCTTTTGCAGGACATGAAGGATCATTGCATATCTTACTGGCTCTACTGAGGCAGTGTGATTCATGAAGGTCTTCCAGAGGTGCAAGAGAGGAACCAATGATTTTCTCTGCTCTCTGCTGCCTTTACAACTCACCTAAGAGCCTTACAATCAGAAGTGTTACAACCCCTATACCAGACAGTGATGTTATTGGTAAGGACACTTTCGATGGTACCCCTGTAAAAAGTTTGGAGGATGGTCTTCAATAGTTTTGCCTTCTTCAGTTTCCTTAGGAAATGCAAGAATTGCTGAACTTTTTTGACCCACACTGACATTCATACCACTGCCTAGCACTACACTAGCTCATACTATCTAATTACCTTACCTACTCGCAACTGCTTACTGCCCACAAAATGATACACAAACCTGACACCTGCCCATCACAACAAAACATCATAAAACACTAGTGTTCTCCTAGGAATCTATGCTCACAGAACAGATATTTGCTGACCAAGACCAAGTCTCTTAAGCATGAAGGCAACTCACTAGAACTTCATCCCATCCACACATCCTACAGCAAGACAACATTGCCACACATTTCCAGCACAACCTAATGCAATACCTACCTTCCTCATAGCTATGCTTGTTCTCCCATCTTAAATAAACCTACATTTCTTTTGGTTTCTCTTTCATTACCAATTTCTCTATCAAGCACCTGACTCTCACCTGTCTTATCCATTGTATCTTTGCCTCCTTCTCTTTCACCCCCACTATTGCTCCTCCGACCAACCTATGTCTTTAATCCTGTCCTACTAATACCCCCTCTATAACCACTTCATCTTCTTATCTATCTGCTGTTATCTCAACCTCTCCATTATCAGAACTTTTTCTACTTATGTTTTCTTGATTATTTCTGCTTATACCCTTCCACCACCTCCTCCTCTATTTTCTGTTCCTGCTCTAGTGAACTCCTACCTCATTTATACCTATATGCATACTGAACCTATGGTTATTACCATTGCTAATGTATCTCCAGCTATTTCATATTAACATATCTTTGACTTATGACAATAAAACTTCTAAAGTATATGATAAATGTGTTTGCTATCGATGTCTCAATATTACCTGCAAATTCGTGTTCAGCATTTTTAACTTTTTACCGTTGGTCATTTTAAAAATGCATTTTATTTGGAGCTTTTCTCCTTGGTCTTCTCTGAAAATGGGACTTGTGCCCTGTTGGACTTTCCCAATAAGCAAAAGATAATAACTAAATACATATATACATACCTAAATAAATAACTGTGGTTGCCATGCTCTGAAGCATAACTTAATTCTCACAAATTTGCTCCATTTCAGCTGCACATTCCATTTCTTCCATCACAAATCAGTTAACAACACCATCACTCTTTTATAAGGTAATAACTACAACAAATGAACTACTTTTATTTTAGGGATTAAAGGTTTAGTTATTGAAATTATGGAGCAACCGACTTCTCTAAGTACTATGCTGTGTCTTTCGGCTTTTCCCGGTTAGGGGTCGCCACAGTGGAACTCTGGTCCGCTAATGATTGGTAGTTGATTTTTACGTACCGAGTTACCATCTCTGACGCACAACCTTCAACGAAGGTACGCTCATTCACGCATGTCTCCACGCAGAAGACGCTCTAGCTGAGAATCGAACCGGACAGCATCTTACTGTAAGGCGACAATGCTACCGCAGCACCACCACCGCGGGTTGACTTCTCTAAGTACTATGAACTTCCTATTTTCATTTTTTATGTTAATTTGTTAACTGAGTGAACCCACTAGACACAAGCTTCTTTTCACGGTTAATGTGAGAGCAATCTTTGGTTAGCTGATTTGCTAAGAAACACTCAGTAGGCAAATTTTGTTGGAGGGACTCATACCGTGGACCACAGCATGAAAACAATTATTTTGAGGTCTTAATCCTTTGTTCTGCATCAGCAGTCATTCAAACTTATACTTAGAAAATACATAAGACAGATGTATACTTGAAGACTTCCTACTTCCACTTTCATTTCTGGGCACAGACTATTTTCTAGGTGCCTTCTTTCTATGTATAGACTAGACTTTGTCTGGAAGAGAATGCCCGCCCTGTGGTGCTGTTTCCAAAGTACATACATTAGTGATACCTTTCCTTCAGGCTATCATCTGCTGTGCCATGGAAAAGAAAATATTTGCTTCTATCGTTTGTCTGAGTAGCACTTTATAGTCAGAGAACAGTTAACCGTTCTAAACCCAAAGATGGTAAGCATACCTGCAGTTCAGATCAGAATACCCACGCTGCATTCAAGCATTCCTTCGTGAGCATTTTTTGTGTGATTTCGTATTACATTTGTCAGAACTGCATGTATTTGTATTGTGAGTGGCTTTGATACTTTTCCCTGTTGCTGTGAAACCATGAAATTGGTCTAAATTTGTTGTCTATTGTTTTTAGGGGTGGGTTGCACCCTGCCAAAAAATTTATTTTTACTGTTTTTCAAGCTATACCTTTCTATGTTAAATCAAAAGGGCACGGCTCATTTTATAGCAAGTTCTGAGAACACAAGAAATGCACATAGATCATATTACAGAATATCAATCGTCCTTTCTTGCCCTCCCAAAACACACACACACACACACACACACACACACACACACACACACTCTTGCGCGCGCGCGTGCGTGCATACACACACACACACACACACACACACACACACACACACACACACACACACACACACACACACACACACACACACATTTTCTAAGTACAAATTTGAACTTCTAATGAAGTAGAACAGAGGATCAAGGCTTTAAGATGATAACAATCTTCATCCTGCAGTGCAGGGTTTAAGTCCCTCCAGCAATATTTGCCTACTGTGTGTGTCTGTGTGTGTGTATGTGTGTGTGTGTGTGTGTGTGTTTGCATCTGAGCTGCTATCCTCATGTTCATTTAAACTCTCCTTCAGTTTATGATCTTTTTGATTTACAGCTCTAGGCTGTCTGATTTCACAGCGCACTCTACAACAAAATACTTTATAGTACAGGTTATAAAAGACTCCATAAAATAGAATGTGTCCTAGTATTTTGATGCGGTACCTTTTCAAAATAATCATTGTGATGATAACAGTCTACTATTATAATGAACTAGCCACACATTTTACCAAGTGTAATAGTATCACTTTATTGTTCATGTACACTTTCTCAACTTACTGCAAAAGCTGTTTCAATATCTATTGCATTTTTCTGAGTTCAGGAAAATAAAAGCAATTTTCAATGTTAAATAACTGGCAGCAGACTGCCTGTTTGCTGAACTGAAATAAAATGTGAGAAAAGAAAGAAACAAAGGTATATGAAGAGCAAACACGGCGCATAACAGACATCTTTAGTCTTAAGGAACATGGCAGCATGAAAGGGAGACATATGTTAATAAACAATGGGACGGTTTCCCTATGAATCAGGATCAGACACTATAATCTCCAAATGATTTTGTTTTTATGATGCCACTAAATAATGTGAAACCAAATCCATACTCTAGTTATAGCCAGTAGCAACTATGTAATAGAATGATATGTCTTCAAGGAAAATAGCATTCTACTACTGTATACATATTTATTGAAAGTTTTCCAATGGCCCACATTATTTTTGAAGGAAGTTAAAGATTTGGAAAGCAACAGTCTTCTACTTTATTAGACACAGACAAAGCACACACACACACACACACACACACACACACACACACACACACACACACACACACACACACACACACACACACACACAGACACACACGCACGCACGCACACACACACACACACACACACACACACACACATATATGCAGGCACGCATGTATACATACACACACACACACACACACACACACGATCAGTTAAGAGTTTAGAGAAGTGCAATGCATCTACATATGAACAGCATATCTCAAGGAAAACATGTATTTCACTAAATGAAAAAATAATTAGTTAAAAATAGTAGATTAAAAACAGAGGAATGTACCCCCTTAGTTCTAACAGGAGGAAGCACAGCCTTTTATCCTCCTATGTGTAAAAAGAACAAACCCCTCTCCCCACCATAGCTCTCAAATGTCTAGATTTTTGCCTCATATTGTGGTCTGTTCCTCATAAAATTTACGGTTTTCTGGAAAAACACAAAGGATTAAAGTCAATAAATAATGACATATATTTGAGTTTCAGATTTTATATCTTTTAGAAAATGAATGCTAACACAAATCCTATTATTTTAGCATCTTTCGAAATTTATAAAACCATTATTTAAAATCTGTCCCTATTTTGGGTCTTTGTCCTCCCCCCATTATTTTAAGCTTTGTCTAGATTCCTTGTGCTAACAGGTTGAGAAGAATGCTGCTCACTCCGTGAGACATAATAAATAAATGTGATGGACGCCACACTGCTCACATGGTGTTAAGCAATGAAAGTATTCTAAGGTCAAAATAGAGTGTGAGAGTATCATTTTGCTGGTAGTTTAGCCCAGAAAATTAGACTGCACGCTGTTAATCATCTTCAAGCTCTAGTTGTGGGTTTGATGCCCTCTTTTTCTACTTATAGGTTCATAGGTTAGTACTAGACTAACTTCCCTTGCGGGCCATTTTAAGCCTAGCCGATTACCCCATGACAGAATCAAACCCTGCACCTTGTGTTTCAAAGGTAAGCACCTTAACCATTACGCCAACCTCCCACCCTACTTACAAACTATGTGACTCTGGGCAAGACAGTTAAGTAGAAGGCCTCTCCAATTTCCCTTGAAAAGGGACACCTGGGTTTCTTAGGCTTAGTCAAGTAAATAAATAAATAAATTCTTACCAAGAATACACTCACCATACCGAACACTGTCATAATGTCAGTGTAATGTTCAATAACATTTACAGGGAATTTTAGGATATTCTTCTATACCCTACAAGCAGTGAAAATGCTTTTACTCCCTTTAGTTTTATATACAGGTCAGACATATTTTTATCAACTAGAGGAGAAGTTGTGGACAATAATTAATAAAGAGTTAAAGGAAATTACCTGGGATAGAAAGAAGGTAAGGGTCATGTCAGTTAACTTGATTTGAAGGTTTATTTTAGAGCTACACAGTTAAGGCTCATATACATAATACAAGAAGAAATTATAATTCAAAGCAGAATGGGATGATTATGAAACAGAGGGGAAATTAAAGAAATAAGGAGAGACTGGGATTTTGAACGCAGATCCTCAAGGAGAATAACAACAGCCATAAAGAATATTATATCCATAAAGTAGCAGAAGGTATTATGACAACTAAGCCAGTCTGAAAATGGAGAAAGGAGATGTTGCTGACAGGGATGACTGCAATTAGGAGTACAGAGAATAGGCAAGAGGAGGATGGAATTTAATGAAGAAAACTAGCAAAGGAACCAAGGTACTGGGAGCAAATAACTAGTGAAGGAAAGTAATAAGAGGTAAAAAAGGCCCAGAAGACATTTAGATTACAGGCTAGAGATTGCCTTCCCTACCAAGGATTGATATCAGAGTATAGGGAATGAGAAAGGGATAGGGGTATCCTAAATGAAAGACCTGCTCAGGTGGAAATTTTAGTTGAAGCTAGAACATAAGCTGCTGTTAAAAAAGGGATAATTAGTAGGGTACATAAAATATTGCATGATAACTATAGGTAGTCAATCAGAGGAAGTTAGAAAGCATAGGGGAGAGATTGGATAACAAATTTGTAAGGGAACAATGGGAGGATGCATGTATGGCTCCCAAGTATGCAACAAATTCTACAAGATTTAGGATTTTTCTTGCAAGTGTTTGCACAGGTATTTTAATTACCTAAGCAGCCTCCAAAGAATTTTCCTCAGGTAGATGACTAATGTTGAAGGTGTGATGAGGAAGAAAGAAGTAACTGGAAACATATGTTATGGGAGTGTAATTAGTTGACAGACATCAAAAATTCCTTACAGAGTCTTCTGTCAGAAATATTGGGTGAGTAAATGAGTGTAACTAAGGAAATGATTCTTTTGAGGTGAGACACAGGATCTGAATAAGGCCTTATTAAGTTTAATTCTGGTGGCTGCCAAAAAAAAAGCAATTACTAGAAAATGCAAACCAATGTCTAAACCAACTGTTTTTGAAGTACTGAAACGATTTTATTTTCTTGTCTTTTAAGCAACCATTATTTCTCTGAGTTGGAAAGATTATAAAGTGAGAATAATAGAGTATGTAAGGTGTATGTACATGAGGGTGGGGGGTGAAGCCCTCCTGCAAAACGTTTTTCACAAAACTGGCTTACCATCAGGTATATCTGTTTAGATGTCATACAGGTTGGTATGAGTAGTTTGTTTTGAGGAACAGCAGTGGAACTATTTTTTGTAATATCTCTGGATCATAAAGCCAAGCAACAGAAATGTACATATATGCTCTACTGGTAATAAGCATGGAATACACTTTCAGGTGGAAAAAATGACATCTAGCTGGATTAGAAAATAGTAATTTCATTCATGAGGTGATCAGAAGTAATGTCTACATTGTCAGGCCCCAGTGGAAAAAATGAAAAATGTTGATGTTATGATGTTACCACATGCAAAGCAGAGAGGTTTCCAATACTTCGTGCTACAAATTTCATTATTATGACTCTTCTTTTATAGGAAATGTGGTAGAAATGTATATGATTTATTCCAAATAAGATTTTACAACTGAAAAGGTGAAATGAAGTGTCTGTTTTATTTGGTAAAAAAATATAACATTTACTTGGGGACCTGAATAAAGCTTATGATTGTTTTTCAATAAAATATATGAAAAACTATATTTCAGTGGCACAATTTGAAGAGCTTAGCATTCTTAGGAGCCAATATAGGTCACCTAGGAGACAGCATTCTGTCAAAAACAAGGTTATACACCTAACTATCTCCCAAGGTATCAAGATGTTTAAAATAGGGTATATACGTGGCCTGTCTAGAATACAGAGGCATTTATGACATTATCTTGGGCCTACAGTATTACATTTTTTTCTTATATGATTATTATTGAATTTAAAAAATTTCAGCTATACAGTTAGAGTTTCTTGTGGAATAAGTGTTGCTTTTGAAAGATAGCTACTAGTAAAACACTTACAGATCAAGAAAATATTACCTGTGAATTATCTAAAACTTATTACAGATAACTGAAGCTTATACATTCTCTGAGACTCATTAATATTTGTTTTTATTTACTTATTTATTTTAATTTAGATTTGTTACCAGGTTAAGTGTCTGACTGGGCTGAAAGTCCATTTTCAGCGGCAACCTGGGGAGAAAAGCTCCATACATAAGCAATAATCAAAGTTTTACAAAGTGATAATAAGTTTTACAAAGTAATACAAGAAGCTAATAAAATTTTACAAAGTAATAGAAGTCACAAATAGTTATACAAAGTAATTGCATGGAGAGCCATGATTATGCTCCAATAATGGTTAAATTACATACTAGTTCAGAGCTACTCTAGTGCAAGTCCCAACCTTGTCTTACTCAAGCCTATAGCACCTTTTTTGTGCACTTCCAGAACACACTCATACCTGCTTATGGCATCCAAAAATGTTTTTAGTCTGGTTTCTTTAACTAAGTGTCTTATCAGCTAATAGGCAGTATTAAAAAGGGCAAGGGGTTACTAACAAAAGCATACCAAGATTGTTAGTCTGGGATGTCCTGCAGTGGAGAAATTAATCTTTCTTTGCCACACATTATTCATATGTTCATACTTATGTTTATATTTTCATAACTGAGAGACCTATAGGTTATTGAGATATATGGTGTGAAACACCAATGTGGGAGACAGGACAATTCCATATGTACTTAATACTTCAAAAACCAAGTTACTGCATGCCATTAGGTGAAACCTTAGATACAGTTAAAGAAAACATTATTTGATATTTGCACTGTAATGTGCAAATTGTGAATGATATTCAGTATTATTTATTTTGCTAATTATACAATTAAGAGGAAGCATATATTTTCATATTTCTGTAAAAATGACAATAAACCTGTACTTACAGAGGAATTTCTTGCCATGTGAAAGCTTATGTCTGGCTAACAAAAATGTCCTAACTATACATCTAGGCTCTACAGTTTTCAAGATATGAAAATTTGTTTGTGAAAGTTTGGAAAAATATAATTTGGTGTTTGTGTGTATTATATTATATTATACAATGACTGGCCATTAATATTCGAAAACAAGCATGCTGATTGGTCAGCTCAATCAGCGTACCCGTTGTAAGTCAGAGCATATACCAATGGAAAAGGGCCTGGTCGCCCAGACTTTTTTTCATTAATATATGCAAGAAAAATTTTACTTTTATTTCATTTTTTTAATAAGTTGACAAAACTAGAGACTAAAACGAACAACAGAGATGGCACAAAGAAAAAAAAGGCTAATCAGGTACTTTATATAAAATGAAATAAGTATACCTGATTATCCTTTCATTTCCTCTGTCCCATTTCTCCTGTACGTTACAAGCCTCCTGGTTTGTTTGTTTCTTTCTTTTTTTTGTGTTTTTACTTAAAAAAAAAGCAATGTGGATATTCCTTTCTTTGTTGCTTCTTCATACAGCACCGGTGTACTGCAAAAGCATAGGAATGTAAGTCCTATATGCATGCACAGTGCATCAGCAATGCTCCAGGATATCAAGGGAAAAGCAGAAGACCACCATGGTGCTGTTATACAAAGACATTATTTAAGAAAAGTAAGTCATTTTTTTCCTTAAATAATGTCATTGTGTAATAGCAATAACCTACTCTGTGATATGGTATATAAAGATATACCCACAGTTGGTTATATTTAATCACTCGGGCTTCGCCCTCATGATTAAACTACACCAACTGTGGGTAAATCTTCAATATACCACACAGACATCGTCGGTTATTGCTATATTACAGTATTTATGGAAGAGACTATGAGTGCACTATTAGCACTGTAAAGAATACTTCTTATTGATAACATTGCTATTTGTACAGTTTTAATAGTGTTTATTGTTTACAAAATAATTACAGTTGTTTACCTTATGATTTTAAGTTTATTTTTCAGAAAATGCTCTGGAATGCAAAATGAGTGAGTCTGTTAGAGGTGTGCCATTCCACACTCCATAGGTATTAATGAGTTACCAATGCTTAGATGGGTGCTTAACAATTGCTCTGTTTATATCAAGTCTGGCACTAAAAGTTGACAGTGCTGGCCAGTAAATAGCAGTAGCACGACATTAAATGGCTTTCATTCAGCTCTTGTTTCTGCCTGATGTGTGCTACATTATAGCCACTATTTTGATTCAAACTGCTTCCCTTACACAGGGAATATGTGAATATGTAAATGTTATGTGGCATGTTGTTGGCATAATGGTTAAGGTGTTTATCTCAGACACACAAGGTCCAGGGCTTGATTCTCACATGGTGCAATTTGCTAGGCTTAAAATGGCCACGAGTAGCTAGCCTAGTAGTAATCTATGAATGTTAACCACTTACCCACTGTTTTACTGGCACAATATTGCTTTCTTTTTAATTTTAGTTTTGTGTAAGTAGTAGTACATACAGCAGATAAATCTCCATGTACCACAAAGAATTATGACTTGATCACCAATCATAATATTTTATTATGCATTCTTGACATGGATGCCAAGATTTTACTATTTTATTTATTTGCTTTATTTGTGTTTTGTTTACCGGGATAGTCCACTATGCCAAACAGCACCCATTTTCAGTGGAGGCCTGGGGGGAAACGCTCCACAGTGCAAACATTGACAGCTAGTTATAAAAAAGAAGAAATTACAATGAAACTATAAAGACATTAAAGTCAACAACAAAGAAATATTAAGTACAAGTTTTAAATATGAGAATCTTTTAATAAAATATACAATTTTATACAATCAGTATAAGCATTTGCATGGCATATTGAGAGAGTATGAGGTCTACATATAGTAATACTATTATAATACAAAGAACTGAGTTGACAGGGTGTGAGGTTGTTAGGATATTCTAAGGGGGGTTGGTGCAAGCAAATTTCCAGTATGAGGAAAGTTGGGTATGAAGGGAGTTTTTGAAGTGGGAGGGGTTTTGAGTTGATAATAATTTGAGTTCTTAGCTAATGAGTGAGAGTAAAGGAGCTTGGCAGGTGGGAAAATAGGTTTGAATACCTCTAAGAGTTTCTGATCCCCTGATCTAAGGGGCCTATTTGGGTGGTAGTAGTTGAATGTTGAGCTTAGGGCAGGAGAGACTTGGGGTCCGGAGAGTATTTTGTGAGCTGTGGATAGTTGCAGGTAGGAGAGGCAGTTGGGTAGTTCTAGCCATTTTAGTGAATGTAGAACAGTGCAGTGATGGGTGGAGTATTTGGAGTTAGTTTTGAATTTGGCTATTTTATTATAACAAGTTTCATATTTCAGTTTGGAGGAGCTTTTTATATTTGTAAGTAGAGGGGCACTGTAGAGGAGAGATGGTGGGTATGTTGTTGCTAGCGTAATTTTTGTGGATGGGTTTAGGACGTGATTCTGCCTATACACGATACCTAGTTTAAAGTGTGCTTTCCGAATGTTTTGTTGCATATGGAGGTCAAATTTCATGTGTTCATCAATAGTGATTCCGAGAAGTTTTGTGTGGGTAACAACCTCTATTATTGATTTATCAAAAGAGAAGATGGAGGACTCGGTCTTCTTTAAGGGGGTTGATTTTTTAGGGGTGAAGCGTACAATTTTAGATTTTTTGGATTTAGGGCAAGATGGTTGGTGCATCCAGGATTCAGTTGAGGAGAAGGCATTTTTGGTTAGTATAACTAAGTCTGAAATAGAGGTGGCACAGCACATGATGGTGGAGTCGTCTGCATAATGAACTACGGTTCCTTAAGATAGGGATGAGTTGAAGTTGTTTGTGATTCACCTTGAGAGGTGAATTTCATGGCATCCATGTCTCGAACACATAATAAGACAGTTATGATCGGGGACCTAATCATAATCAGCCTTACTGAACTAGATTAGTCTAGATTTCCGGCTTTGCTGAATTTCAGACTGTGGTATAGGTTCCTGTGTTGCCCATATCCTTACTTGGATAGGAGGAAGCTTCTCTGTTCACCAGTGAGAGTGGGGAGCTTTGAGCAGCCTATCTGTCCCTGGAGGAGTGGTCTCAGCCCAGAAACTAGTAACTTATTGGCCATTTTGGGTCAATTCCTATCTCCTTCAGTTTCCCTGCTTTAAAACCCGCATTTGCGCAGTTTTGTGCCAGTATACAACTCAGCACAGCTCCTCGTGATGTCCTGCAGAGTGATACAGGCAACAGGGAGACCTAAGAGAGACTTTCAACTGATTTAAGTATTTTTTTCTTTGCTTTCTGCTCCGACTGCATTTTCCCGCCTAAAAAGTGAGTTTCTAACTGATCTGTGTTTGAAAAAGTTTAAAATTGCATTGCCTTACCTGCTTTTACAGTTGCACTTTCTAAAAAGTCGTTTTTGTATTGTTTAATTGTTGTAGGCTACACACTCAAGTGCACTAGCCTGTTTATAGCATTTACAGTGTTTTCTGTGTGATTTTCTGTTATTCTCTGCAAAAAAAACAAAAAAATATTCTTTTTCCCACCTTACTGAACTAGATTAGTCCAGATTTCAGGCTTTGCTGAATTCCGGACTAAGGCACTTCAGCCTCTCATACTCTTTATAAGTACTAGGCTCCCTATAGGTCTGTTCTGATCAGTCAAAAATCAGTTCCTTATACTTCTCCGGCATGTCCAAAGGTCAGTTTCAGGTTTACTCTCCAGTCCAGTTAGTGAATCTGGGAATCTTGAGGCAATGTTACAATTGCCTTATGTACACAGACCACCCTCTCCTCCTTACAACAAGCTCAAATATATGTGAGAGATGCAACTATACAGCTAAACTGGAAGCTGAGCTCTCTCAACCCAGGACTGGCACAGTCAGTCAGGAGGAGAAGGAAACCACACACACCACAAATCCAGTCTCACATAGACCTATCGTATCAGAAAGCCAAACACATAAACACACAAAAACATACTCGGAGGCTCTAAATAAAAATCTGTCAACGCAACAGAGACCTCCAAAGCAGAAATCCAAGCAACCGCTACCCCACAACAATACCCACATTTCACATATTTCACAAAGTCAGTGTGCCACACAGTCACAGCCCTTAAGGCTAAACAACACACCTAATACACTTGTAATAGGTGACTCTGTTGTCAGACACACTGACGTCCCACTCACCAGACTGAACAACGAGAAGGTCACTGTAAGCTGCCTGTTGGGTGCCAGGATCCGCCACATAACACAAGCACTAGGTCACTCCAAAGCAAGTACAAATATGACTCCATCATTGTCCATGCTGGTGTGAATGACATACGATGTACCTCCCTGGACTATATGAAAAGAGACATAGAGGAGCTCTCTGATCATGTAGCCCAGGTCGGTATGACCCTGATCTTGAGTAGCATCTTACCCTCACCAAGAATGATGCCACAGTATAAAGACAAAATGATCAATTTTAACAATTGGCTAAAGTATTGGTGTCATTCAAAGGGGATCCAGTGTTTGTCAGCCTGGGATGACATGCTCGACAAGCCACGTTGCTTCGCTCGTGACGGCTTGCACCTGTCACCTCTGTGCTTTCGAATACTGGCTAAGGCTCTTGCCTCCCCCATAGTGCCTTTTTTAGGCAAGGCTCAAAAGACAAACCCGCCTCCATAGACAACACAAGAAAAAAAAAACTAAGGGTAATGCTGCTCAACGCCAGAAGTCTAAACCTCAAGATGCACGCATTCGAGGCTCTCTTCACTATGGAGAATATCGATATCTGTGCAGTAACAGAAACTTGGTTCAAGGCTCCCGAAAGTACCCCAGCACTACCAGGTTATTCCTCATACCATGCTTTCGGCCCCAAAACTCGGACCGAATCACAAAAGGATGGGTGTATCCATATTCATCAAAGATACCCACACCTCCAGGTTAGTGGCACTGCACGAACCATCGGAGACCATCCATGTGCAACTAACAGCCTTTCAGTTTGTAGCCTGCTACAGACCACCCTCCCAAACTCAGGAACCCCACTCGGCATTCCTGAGAACACTGAAGTATATGAAGGTCTCTCCAAACACCATAATATTGGGTGACTTCAACTACCCAAACATTGACTGGGAAAACTACTCAAGCCCCAACACCCTAGCCTAATGGTTCCTAGAATTTATAAACTCAAATGCTATGGAACAACTGGTCACCACTCCCACAAGAGGGGACAACATTTTGGACCTGGTCATCACCAACATGGGGACTCTATCTTCCACACCAGAGGTAACCCCCTCATTGGTAAGATCAGACCATAAATTAATCTCACTGAACATCCATATCCTGTGCCCAGCCCCAGCCAAGGAAACCACGGTGAAAAATTTCTCAAAAGCAAACTTCACACTTCTCAAAACTGAGGTGGAATCCTTTAAAGCCTCCGGGCCAGTGGGAAATACTGCCCAAACCACAGAATCCTTTACAAATGCATTCTATGGACACCTACAGGAATGCATGGATCATGCTATCCCAAATAAAACCAAGACTCACTCCTCCAAAGGCAGGAGACATGTCTGGTGGACCCCGGCCATAAACAAGTTATACAACAGAAGGAGGAAGCTACTAAATGATAGAGCAAAATCCCAAAAAGGGAAGGCATCTCTGATCAGTACTAGCAAGCAACTACGATCCCTCATAAAATCATCCAAGGCCAGCTTTGAAAGAAAAATTGCACAAGACGCTAAAGATAATCACAAGGCTTTCTTTAGCTATGTCATGAATCTGGGTGGCAACTCCCAGATATGCTCTGAGTTAGTGCAAAATGACAAAAAATACACTGAACCCACAGACATTGCCAACATCCTGGCAGACAGGTTCAGTGCAAACTTCTCCCCCCCTTCCCCCCCAAAAGAGCAAATGTCCATCCCAACAGAATGTAGCCTCCCTGACATCACAGATGCACACGTGAAAGCTGCTCTCTCAAAAGCAAAAAACACAGCATCAATGGGACCGGACGGTGTCCTGGGCTGCATCTTACACGAGCTGCAAGAAGAACTGAACCCTCACATAAAGTCACTGTTCAATCTCAGCCTTACTACAGAATATGTACCCAAAGAATGATGTACAGCAACAGTAGTCCTGCTCCACAAAGGTGGTGTCACAATGGACCCCAGTAACTATCGCCCCATAAGCCTGACTAGTCTGGTCTGCAAAGCTATGGAGCGTATCATCATGGACCTCATAAACAAAGACATTGGGAACCTCTAGACACTGGATCTTACCCAATTTGGTTTTGTTAAGGGCAGATCTTGCCTCTTAAACCTAGTTGACTTCTTTGAAGCAGTTACTAAGGCCATAGATGAAGGGAAGGAAGTCCACACAGCCTACCTGGACCTCGCAAAAGCCTTCGACACAATACCCCACTCGGGCATCATAAATAAGCTCACCAGCTTAAATATCAACCCCTATGTCACAAGATGGGTTGCAAACTGGCTCAGGGATCGAACCCACATGGTCAGAATTGCAGGTGCCATATCAGACTCAAAACCAGTTACAAGTGTCGTCCCACAAGGCTCAGTCCTGGGAACTCTCTTGTTCAGTATATACTTCTCTGAGGTACAGGCTAACATGGGAGGACTATGGCTGACCAAGTTCGCAGATGACTGCAAACTGGGAGCCATAATCGACTCTCCGGCTGACACAAGCATCCTCCAAAAAGGTCTCACAGAGACGGATACCTGGTGCCAGAGCCATGGCCTCAAGCTAAATGCCAAAAAGTGCATAGTCATCCCCTTTGGGAAAAATAAAGTGCCCACAAATTACCACATAGGTGGTAATCCATTAAGCACAGAAGAAGTAATTAGGGATTTGGGGACCCAAGTAGACAGTAATCTCTCCTTTGACAATCACGTTGCCAAAGTGGTTAGAAAGACCTTCTATATAGCCCACCTTATCACGAAAGGGTTCCCATCTAGATCAAAAGAGGTCATTGTGCCCCTCTACTCATCACTCATCAGGCCCATAATTGAATACAATGCCCCTTTTGGGATGTACCTTACCCGACACCTGCAGCAACTGGAGAGACCCCAAAAGTACCTCACCAAGAGGATCAAGGACCTCAAACAGATGCCCTATGCAGTTCAGCTAAAGAAAATCCAGCTCTACTCAGTTGCTTACCGTCTACTCAGAGGTGACCTATGCCTGACATATAAAGCCATGTCCAACCCAGAATTAATGGACATGCTCCACCTCAGGAAATCCAAATCCCTTAGAGCTACATGCTCCAGGGACTTAAACCTCAGCACGGCAATAAATAGGACATGCTGGAGGTACAGATTCATATCCCAAAGGCTCCCCTCACTCTGGAACAGGATCCCAATCCATGTTAGGCAGAGCCCCTCACTGACCCTTTTCAAAAGAAATCTTGACGGGTGGATGGGGGATCGTAAGTTTACCCCTGGGATCTCTTCTATGTCCTTGCTAGACAGAGGCACAGTAAACTAACTTTAAAAGGGCTATCTTCTGTGACCTTAACTAATCTAAAAGGGAGGCGAAAGCCAAACACACTTTGGCTACGCTTATAAATGCCCTAGGGCAGATAGCCTAGTATCAACCTATGAACCTAATCCTTTATATTCCAAATATACAGGGAATGTATATAAAGCTATAATTTCAGTTTATCAGATATGTTGACCTCCACAGCCCTACCTTAGAATCACATGCAAACTTTGTGGTCTGATGAGTATAAAATGAAGGAAATGTGGACATATACATATTAAAAATGAATAGTATTAACAATGAAGCATGTGGGACCCCTCTCTGAAACAGTTTGGGACAGGAAAATAAATTATCAGTCATAATTTGATGCCTCCTTATTGTAAGATAGGCATTAATACAGTTAAATGGATAACTAGCAGTGCTAATCAGAATATGTAGAAGAGGTCAGTGTGGGGAAAATAAATGCTTTTGACCAAAATCAAATGTTTTTTAAAGATCAAAATATATATAATCAAGTGTTAAGCTGATATCCAGTGTATCTAATAAATTGTTGTATACTTTTAGAACATTTGTAGTACAGGACGACCCATGGCTAAATCAATACTCATTATTATCATGTTGAGCAGTAACATTGATAGGCATTATTGATAAAAACAGGTATTTCAAAAGATTTTCAAAGCATTTCCAATGTTTCAAAACATTTTCAGTGAATTAAGTTGAGCTAAATGTAACCAGTTTTTCATAAAAAATATTGTCACTTTAGTAAGACTGCAGCATGGAAAATGTTTGGGATATAAAAATGTGGACTGTACAGAATATTTAAATGTCTTCAGAAGAAATTCATCAGAATTATTAAAAACAAAACTGGCTTCAAAAATATCTGCACAGTGTTAACGCTTAAAGGTCGGCATTCCTTGAAAGGATGTTCCAGATCAAAGTATGCATAATCTTATTTGGACAACAGCTTCCCCCTAAAGCTATGTGGCTGTGGAAGGAGGAACATTTGCATTCAGAATTAAAGACAGGCAAGAAAATCAGAATTTTGGACTCTTTTAAGCAAAAAGAACAACTATTAGTACACAGGATTTACCCTTCTCTTGAAGAGTATACAGCAGACTGCAGTTCTCAGACAGAAGTTCAAGCCTGTGATTCATTGTCCCCGAAACTGTGCAACTGGTGTTCGGACTAAAAATTCAGATGTAGATAGAATGTGACAAAATCTTTAGCTACTGGCAGTGATAGGATTACATGGGTTCCTATCAGATAGTCAAACTACTGCAAGTTTGAACCTCATATGGTCGAGACCATAAGTTTGAATTTGCAGAAGTTCGAGCGTTTCAATGGAAATCTGCATAAGGGACGGTTTCTGTTTTGTTCAATGTGGTGCGATCTCGGAGTTGGTATATTTAAGTAGTGGGGGGTGTAGTGGGTGCAGGTGGGCTTGCCCCCTGCTTGCAATAGTTTATTTTGTTTCCTTTTCTTTTTTTGCTTTTTTATCCATAGTCAAAGTTTTTTAACTTTGAACAGGATGGTTCGAACATTCTGTGTTTGAAGTTATTAAACTTCGACTATGTGATATAGACCCGATTACATAAGCTGTTAAACATTTTCTATATGCTACATATCTGTTAAACACTAAAAACATTTATTTTTCATTTCTCTGTGCAAGTGTAAAGTTGGTTGTATATTTAATTTTACAAAGTACATTCATTTAATTATATTTATTTCAGACAAACAAAAGGTATTATGTTGATTTCAAAAGTTTGTGGCCGGTGGTTTATATATTGGCATAATGTATATGTGTAAACCTGCTGACATCTCACCTCAGCTGCTGACATCGGCTTGTGAGTTATGGCTGCTTAAAGCTACTGTTACCAAACAAATAATCAATGGTTGGTTTACTTTAAGGATAAATAGCAGTTGTTATTTTGGTGTGCAAGTTTGGTCTAGTTGATAGCAGTGTATTACTGTGAAAGCAGGAAAGAGGGTGCATTATTAACTCACCCCAGAAACAAGTGTGTGTGTGTGTGTGTGTGTGTGTGTGTGTGTGTGTGTGTGTGTGTCTGTGTGTGTGTGTGTGTGTGTGTGTGTGTGTGTGTGTGTGTGTGTGTGTGTGTGTGTGTGTGTGTGTCTGTGTGTGTGTGTGTGTGTGTGTGTGTGTGTGTGTGTGTGTGTGTGTGTGTGTGTGTGTGTGTGTGTGTGTGTGTGTGTGTTAGACATTTCAGATATTGTTGGAAGGATAGCACTGGAAGACATTAGATTGGGAGGCAAGTAAGATTCTGGGGAGACAGTGACTGATACTCTGCAGCTGCTGAGTTTAAAGCTCATTTCATTGTGTTAGGTGCTGGGTCTTACCTCAAACTATACTATACATTTACTGTACACACTTAAGTCCAGCCACCTCTTGCATGTTATTTGACAGCTGCGGTGAAGATCATGAGACCGTATCCTCTATACATCATGTATTAATTGATGCTAGCAGTATTGATTTAAAAGTTGTATCACGACAGTCAATTTGCTTCAAATAAGAGACTGTATTTATATTTCTTTCTTTATTTTTTTCTTTGCGTAGCCTTTGGGAATCAGATTGCAACCTATATTGACAATTTGTTTTGTTGTATGTGCTAAAGCTCAATGGTAGGGCCTCTAGCTTTTGGGGCTCATAAAAATCTAGGGAGATCCTCCCTCTGGAATACAGAGCAGAATGTGGCAAGTATATTGATTATCCTAGCAAGTATGTGAAAACATACTTTTAGCAGAATCTTAATTTTACAGCATAAAGCACCTACGTGCTCAGACAATACTTTGGCATTTAGCTAGTGGTTAAGAAAATGATGCCACAGGGGATTTAGTGACTCAGAGAAAAGGCTTCAACCATCTCCTAAGGGAGTCCAGGGTAGCTAGGACATTTTCTGTAACCACAGTATTTTTCAGACTTATTCAAATTTCAGAACTAAAACTTGAACTTATACAAGATAAAAAAAGAGGCAAAGTTTTTGCTAAATTTTAGAAGCCTCAATAATATTCTTGATTTAAAAGCTTTTAGAGGATTGTAAAACACTGGTATAAATACCATTATAGAATCATGGGTCAGCATTCATAGTAAATATCACTTTGGTGAATTGCCATTTACCAAATCATAGCCATATACATTCCCATAAAGGCAACACCTCATTACCTGATAATTTGCAAGATAATTGCAGCTTAAACACCTGCACAGTTTCTCACTTACCACTTGATAAAGCCACCTAATTCACAAAGACGACTACATACAGGCTGTTTTCCTCAGTCTACAGACAAACATGCACACACAATATCCATTCATGCACACACTCAGACCTGTTCATATACTTTCTCAGCACTCTCCCACACTATGTGTGACACAGACATACACACATACACTTATACTTTCCTTCTCACTTATGTAGCATAACTTAGCCACATCAGTTTTCTCTGCAAGTAGAAATGGCATCAACTCACCTGCAGAGACTCCCACCATTGAAAAGTATAATTGTTCCTTTGGATCCCTGCCCTGTGTAGCATTTGTGGAGTTCTGACAAATTCTATACTATACAAGTCCTTTAACTGGCCAGCATGCCTGGATGATAAATTACACAGGGACCTACAACGGAGTACCAAACCTTGCTGTGCAAAGCACACATTGTCAGTTCTAGGTAGCAAGTGAGGTCAGTGAATTGAAACAGTCTTGTGAAGTATGAAAGATAAGTTGACTCTCATCTTGCATACTCACAACCAACAAGAAATACCAGCCATGGTTTAAAGATCTGAAATGCATATCATAGATTCCTGGACATACCTCCCTTCACTGTTGAAAATCTAATGGGACCTCAGTATTTGTAAAAGAATATCTAAAAGTTATTCACAAAGAAAACCACCCAGGGCTATATATTGGTGAGGCAGCCATTAATACTATTGGTACTGAACACAAAATAATAGGAGTCTAAGTTCACAATCTCTATCCCCCACACAGTATGAAGATTTCCTGACTAAACTCCAGAATATCTAAATCATTAAAAGGGCAATCCTCATGGTGGATTTTAAGTATCCAACTTTTACTGCTTAATTTACTCAACACCAAAAAATAGGATGGAATATGAATTAATATCTTAATCATACCAGTCTGCAATAAATAACATAAAATCCTGCTGCGAGTGATAATATCTTTGATACCATGTTGAGAACCAAAAATGTGTCTGGTCTCCACTGATAGCTATACCATCTGCAGTTAACAAAATCCAGTACACCATAATTTTTAACCTAAGAGTTAAATCAAACATAATCCTACATAAATTAAGCTTTTTAAAACAATGGAATCTCTGATGCAGTAATGATAGCTGCAACACTCTGCTAAAACAAACCATTGTAGCAAAGCATGCTACTCATCTTGAAGTTCAACACTTTTCCATACATAGGGGAATAATATCAAATTCTTAGTTTAATGGATAAAACACTGGTTATGCAGGACGCAATACCTAAGGTGAGAGGATACCTACTGGAAGATTATCAGTAGTAACTCAAACACCTCTATATTGGGACCATTTCATTTTGGGTGATTCGTCTCATGTATAAAAATAAGAAATGAGTTCTGAATAATCAAGTAAGCTTATGTCTGCAAACGAGCTGATAATTGCTTAAAAATATATTCAAAGTTCTCCAAGACTGTACAAAACACACACATGGTACAGCAGGAATGAATTCAGATGCAATGTTAACAAACCTAGCATCACAAAGTTTGTAAAAAACACAAAACCTATATTAAAAAATTGGTCATATCACACAAAATAACACTGGGCCGGATTCACGAAGCCTTGCACGGAGTCTAAGAGTAGTGTAAGACTCCATGCAGCCTTCGCGAACCAGGAACAGCCCAAAGTCCGTGTAAGAGTCAAGCTAAAACGGCTCTTACACGGAGTGGGCGTGGATAAGCTAATCAACTCACTTGCAGCCGAATAGCATGCAAATGAGGCTGATTAGCGATCCAGGAAGCCCAGAACAGCCCGTGTAAGAGCCGTTTTAGCTGCAGAAATGTACTCGGTTGACAACTGAGTATGTTTCTGCAAACACGGCAATGGAGCCATGTCAGCTCCAAATAAAGAGTGCATATGTGATAGGCAGCATGCCAATGGCCAAATATGTGGCCATTGGCAAGCTGACCCCATGCAAATATATTAAAAATAGAAATTTTTTTTTTCGGCGATTGCCGATGTTTAAACCCAACGCAGCCCTGTGCAAATGGGCTGCGCTGCATAGAACATAAAAACGAAGGTTTTAAACCTACAAATGTAGGTTTTATGCAATACATGGAATGTCAATGGAGGGACCAGCAGAGCAAAACCAACATGGCCACCATGTAGTGGTTGCTAAGGGGGAAAGCAGAGTCTAAGAGATGTAACTAAGCATCAGTAGGCAATCCGACATAACCCTTTCAAAAAAATTTTTTGCCTTTTTTTAAAAAAAATTTTTGGAAAAACTTTTTGAAAAATCATTTAATGATGTAACACTCTGCAAAAACCCAAAAACCATTTTAAAAGAGAGAAACTTTTTTTTTTTTTTTTTTTTTTTTTTTTTTTTTTTTTTTTTTTTTTTTTTTTTTTTTTTTTTTTTTTTTTTTTTTTTTTTTTTTTTTTTTTTTTTTTTTTTTTTTTTTTTTTTTTTTTTTTTTTTTTTTTTTTTTTTTTTTTTTTTTTTTTTTTTTTTTTTTTTACTCATCTTGGGGAGAAAAAAAAATTTTTTTGAATTTTTTTTTGGGTTTTATAAAAATTTGGTTTGGGGGGTTCCCAAAAGAATTTTAAGGGGAAATTTAGGAAAATAATTTGGGGAATTTTTTTTTTGGGTATAACCCCAAGAAAAAAAAAAATTGACCAAAAAAAGTTTTTAAAGGGGGGTTTTTTAATTCGGTTCCGGTGCACAACTGGTAAAAAAAAGTTGGGAAAAAGTAAAAAACCCCAACTAATTAAAAACCAAATTTATTTTGATCACAAAAATATTTTGGGGAAAAAACAAGTTTGACGGACAGATAGGGCTAAAACAGCCCCTTTTAAAGGAACGGGCAAAGTCCGGGAGCAAAAAAGCGCCCCATGGCGGGAAAATTAAAATTGGCCCGGGGGTTTCAAAGGGGAAAAGGGATAAAAGGGGGGGAAACCCGGAAAAAACCTTTTTAAAAATGAACAGTTTGAAAACTGATTGTTTTAAAAGAAAATTGTAATTGCTTTTAAAGGCCTAAGAAAAAGGGGGATAAATGATTTTAAAAATAAAATTTTTTTTCTTCCCAACCAGGATGCAAATCCCCTTTAAAAACATAAATTTCCAAAATTTAAAGGTTTATCAAAATTTTCCTTGAGGGGCAAAAAAAAAGGGGCCCAAAAATGTGTGGTTCTGGGGAAGCGAGCAAAATGAACCCTCTGAGGAACCTATAAAAGGGGTTTAAAACTGAATTTTCACGAAAATGGTTTGATAGGTAAGGCTAAAACAAAAAAATAGGTAAAAGGGAAAGGGGATAGGATTTAAGTTAAGAAAGCAGAAATACAAGGAAAGTTGCCCTGTCTGGGCAAAAATGGGAAGGGGTTACACGGCCTACAAAAATTTTTCCCCTTTCTTATGGGCGCCAGCTAACAGGGGCCGTAAAGGGGGTGGGAACCCAGCAGTTTTTGGGGTTTTTAACCCCCTGGGGGGGGCCACAACCCAAAAGCAGTTTCTGAATGTTAACAGTGGCTTAAACGGGGCGGTTTTGCTTTTGCACAGCTCCCCTGGGAAACAAAAGGAAAAAAGGAAAAACGGTTAGTGGAATTAGGGGGGAATATTAGTCTAAAACAATTAATGGGTTCCCGGAAAATACCAGACATTAAAAAAAACGGGAGATTTTCTCTCAAAGTGAAGACAAAAGTTATAGAATAAAACAAAAGCCCAGGAAAATTTTACCCAATTTTCAAAGAGTAGGCATTCTGGGGGGGTAAAATAATTTCCAGAAAACCCCAAGTAGGAGCAGAAAAGTGAAAGGCCCTCCCCTTGGGTTAAACAGAATAGAGTAAATACAGGATTAAAAATTTGGGGACCACCACCCGCCAAAAGAAACCCCCCCAGGGGAAACCCAATTGTTTTTAAGAATATGCAAAAACCTTTCCAAACCCAATGGGAATATTAAAGGTCCTTCGGGGTTGCAATTTGGGCCACACCTTGGGGGGACTGTATACCCCCAATCCCTGAAGGGCCAGAAATGCTTTGAAATGCAATCCCAATTAAAACCCCGGCAAAATGCTAAACCCCCTGGCGGGTGGGAACACCCCGGGGGCCCCTCCAAACTCCCAGGATGGGAGCCCAGGGCATAAAATGAAGTTTTCCGGGGATCCGTTAATTGGCATTTGCCACCCCAGTTTTTCCAAATGGGGCACCCACACAAGGGGGGATCGGATCCTGGGCCCGGGGTTACACCCCAAAAACACAAAACAACCCAAATCACCCAAAAATAAAAAAATGTGGGGCAACTTTTCCTTCAAACTGGGGGCCTTGAGTCCCCAACTCAGTACCCAAACAAGTCAGTAAAAATTTTTAAAACCCAAAACCAAAACCCAAACAGCCCCCCTTTGAACCACACAACTGCCAAAACAACCACCTCCCCAACAGAAAACCCATTCCCGGGGCAAAACAACAAGCAAAACACCCAGAGGCCCTTAAGAAGACCCCAATGAACGGGGTCCAACTGAAAATCCCCAAACATGACAAAGTGTTTTGCCCAAACAGTCACACCAGAGGAGAACCATGTGTTAAGTTGAAAAAAGTCCCCATAGCCAGAACCCTGCTTCCCCCCCACAACCAGACTGACAAGGGAAAGGAAAAAGTAAGTGCTTTAAAAAGGGGCCCAAATTTGGGGCCACATACAGAATAATGAGCACCCCGCGGGAGAAATATATGCGGGCCAATTAGGAAAAGGCTGGTGTGTGCCCTGAATGGAAACCCCAAAAAAAAAACCCTCCCCATGGTAAGGGGGAAAAAATAAGTAAAGGGATAATTTGCCAAAAGGCTGGTTAACTCCCCCTTTGGGAGTTTTAAAACCTTTTTAAACAAAAATAAAGGCCAAAAAGCCCCCAAACCCCGGAATATCGTCAAACCCCCAAAATGGAAAAACTACGGGGGTGTAAAAAATTTCAAGGATCCAAATTTTGGGCCCCCGCGGGATGCCATGTCAAGCAGGGGAAAAACCCCCCCCCTTTATGCCTGCACCTTAACCCGGTCTGGTTTTGGGGAAATAAGTTTCAACCTCCAAACCCTTTTGGGGTAAAAAACCCGAAAAGACGGGGACAAACCCTGAACATGTGGAAAAAATAGAATAAAAAACCAAAAAGGCCCAAAAAAGTCCCACCCCAAAATGCATCTGGAGGAAATCCCGGGGTTGGAGAAATAAAATGTTTCCCAGGGAAAAACCGCCTTGCAAGGCTCCTGACCACACCCTCCAGAAAACCACGAAAAACATGTGTCTTTTTGCCCCCCAAACTTGGGAACCATAAAGGGTGGGGTAAAATAGGGCCACCCCCAGAACCAATACGCCATTCCTAAACATGCCAGGAAGTTGGATTACAGTCCAAAATTAAAAACAAGACCTGCAAATCTGGCAGGGTACACCACCTCCAAACCATAAAAAAAGGGTCCTGAAAAAAACTAAAAATGAATTCACAATACAAAAAAGTCCACAATAAACCACAAAGGGAAACAATAATTGTAATTGAGGAATTTTAACCCCCCCAAAGACCAGACCCCCCAATCCCCCCAAAAAAAACTTATGTGAAACCCACCATCCAAAATGGGCTGAGCTCCCTAAATGCCCAAAAAAATAAAGGGGAAAGGAACCACACCCCCAAAAACAACCCACTGCCTATACCTCAAACCAAACCAAAAACCAAGTACATTCCCAGGAGTACAAACCGACACCCAGGGGTTAAAAGAAAAAAACCCCCCAAAATACCTCACCAAGAAAAAGGGGTTCCAAAAGTCAAGGCCGGGAGAAAAAACCCCAGTTGAAGGGGCCCAAGTAAACAACTGCCCACAAGGGGGGGGGCATGCTGTGTGGGCCCAAAATTGCCAAAAAAAAAAATATTGGCACTCCAAAAAAGAAAAAACACATATCCATGGGTGTAAAGATGAGATGTCCCCAACAATAAAGAAAAGATGGTTTTGAAGATACATAACCAGGGCTCCACCCTTACCAAAAATTTCCACTCCAGGTTAGCAAGCTCACACACGGGTTCACGGGGGATCTGCTTTTGTTGGGATGTAGTTAAAAGTGGGTTTTCTTATGGTCATTTTCCCCGGGCCGAAATTATAAGGCCTTTCCCCCCCATGGGCCAGGGGCTAAAAGCCCACCACCCTGCAAAAGGGGAAAAACAAAGGGTGGAAAGCCAGTTGAACCCCCTATGACTAGGAAGATAAAATTGTCGGCATAAGAAACCCCAAGGCTTACAAAACCCCGATAAGGAACCATTTGGGATCCCCAAAAACCGGGAACAAAAAAAAAATATACCACAACAACACCCATAGCCAAATAAAATGAAAAGGCAGGGGACCCCCCAAAATGGGGAAATCTTCAGCGACTGCTGCCCCTTTCCCCCCCCCAAATGAAAAACCGGGAAGTAAAGCCCAAAAATAAAAAAAGGCCAAAAACCACAAGGGGCCAATGTAGGGAAGGATGGGCCTGGGCAAAATGGACAGAATGATGTGCACCCACATTGCCAATGTGGCTAAAGATTTACAGACAGTAAAAAAGGTCCTTCTCAACAAGGTTTCCCCCTAATTTTCTAACACCCCAAATCTGAAACCCCA
Source organism: Protopterus annectens (assembly GCF_019279795.1). Classification (NCBI taxonomy): domain Eukaryota; kingdom Metazoa; phylum Chordata; order Ceratodontiformes; family Protopteridae; genus Protopterus; species Protopterus annectens. Next base: position 1,557,901,361 of record NC_056725.1, read on the forward strand.
AAGGGTTTGCCCCCAGCATTGAAAGATCAAAGGTACCCCCCAAGAAAAAAGGAAATTTGGGCCTCTGAACCCCCCGGAAACCCAACCCCAAAAGGGCTTCTCCTTTTGGGGACCTGCCCAAAGGGGGTTGGGACCCCCAAAAAAACACATACCCTTTGGGATGAGGAATGTCCCTCAAAAAAAATTGAAAAAATTGGGGGACCTTCCAAGGCTCCCATCCCAAACCCTCCATGTTCAGATAGAATTTAAACGGGCTTAATATAAAATTTCATGGGGTTTCAACCAGACAAGGACAAAAAACAAACTTTGGCCAAATTCCACATGCGGGGGCTCAAACCAATTCTGGAAAAATCCCAAAGCCTTTGCCTTTGGGATCTTGTCGGAATAAATTCCCAAGGTTACACAACATGGAGGACCTTTTGGGGAAAAAATTCCCCGAAACAAAAAACCCACCAAAATTTTGAACCACCAAGGGCTGCCCCCCCCCAAGAAAATTCCCCACAAGGGCCCCCACTTTAGAAAACAGCAACTTCCAAACCCAAAAAACCAGCAGCAATGGAGAAGGTGTTAGTCAACTGGATTAAGTAAGGTGAAAAACCAATACCCAAGTGTTACCCAAAAATATGTAAAAACATGTAAAAACTGGCCCCAAAAAAGGTTTTTTTAAATATCTGCATACCCCCCCAGTCCGGGAAAGGTTTACAGAAAAATACATTACCACAACATAAGGGGGGGGGGACCTAGAAGGAAACCCATGTGGCTTTCGTAAATCCCCCCTCCATTTTTTCCCAATTTGAAAAAATTTTAAGGCTTGTGGGGAATTTTCCCACGGGACCCCTTTCAAACTTTAAAATCCCCAAAGTACTCACCAGAAATATAAACCCACACAGTGAGGGGTTGCCCGCCGGAAAAACAAAAACATGCTCACCTTGTAAAAACCGAATCTGGCCCCCCAAAAGGGCCGGGACCCCCCGGGATTACCCATAGGACAGGCAAACTGGGGTGTGCCCTAACACAGAGGCCCCCACCCATATATCCCCAGCTACCATGATCCCAAAAACCCATAGAAACAAAAATGGGTGATGGAAGAAGGGGAAAAAAGGTTTACCCCCCGGGTATCATGCCCCAAATTCCAAAAGGTGCCCCAAGGAACAGAAATAAACCGGGGGAAAAGGGGGTATGAATCCTCTTAAAAAATGTGTGTTGAAGAAAAAACCCAAACCCCCAACTAAGGCTTAGACTACAAAAGGGAGGCTTGGGGTTGCAGTCACCTATGGGGAAAACTACAATGCCCCGGGGGTGTAAGAGCATATCAACGAAACCCCCAACATTAAAGGATTTCAAACGCCCCAACCAGGCCTTGTTGGGGCTAAAAACTTATTGAAATTAAGGCAGTGATAGAAATAAAGCCCCAGATACTTACAAGGGCAAGGTATTTTACCAAAACACAAAGACCCCCCCCAGGTTACAGGTAAAGAGTCACTTATCAATTTCCCCAAATGGAACAGGGGGAGGGAAGGTATTTATCCTGGGTTCACCACAAGGTGACAGAACTAAAACTGACATACACAAACCTTAAATGTGTGTTAAAGGGCAAACACCCCCTTTGCTAAGGCACTTTATGGAATGTCCCCATTTGGGAATCCAAAAATTTGGGACAAGCCTGGGAAGGTTTTTTGAACTGGGAAATGTACAAAACTGGCCCCCAACCGGCGTTGGCCCACACGAAATTGGTATGGAAAAAACCCCAGGAACCCACCACATCAAAGTCTCCAGTACACTTAAGACTACAGGACAGTGAAAGGGTGGACCCTTCCCATGCAAACACTCCACAGATAACCGTTGTTTCAACAAAAGATTGTACAAAAAACAAACAGAAAAACCCCAAAATAAGGGTGATTTTTGAATTAAACAAAAAATGGGGGGGTGAGGCCCAACATAGGTGTCCCTGGGATGAAAATTTAAAAAGCCGGGGAAGGTGCTGGGCTGCTCCCAAAAGGGGAAAATTTCCCTTTCTTACAAAATTTTGGGTAGTTATTTTTACCCAGGAAAAAAAACTTCCCAGTAACGAAATGCAAAGGCTTGTATGGGGATCCTCCCAATGCAAAATTTAAGTAAAGGGTTTTCATCCAAATGTTTAAAATGTTGGTTTGTTGTGTTTAAAATTTTGGGTGTGGGTAAACCTGGTTTTTGAAATGCCTTTTGGCGGGTTTGCCTAAGGATACCCCTTTCTAAACACGATGATGTCAGCCCCCTATAAGTACAGCAGGAGAAAAAACTTCCCAGTAATCAATGCGCTCTGCTAATCTCCTCTCAAGTGTCATAACATATTAAGGGGGGGTTTAATCCTGAAATGCCAGTGTGTGTGTTTGTTGGGGGTTTGTGTGTTTTGGGAAATGCCCCTTTTTGGCAAATGGAAAGACACTACAGGATGCACTTTCCCCTTTCTAAACACCGATGATGTCAGCACCCTATAAGTACAGCAGGAAAAAAGAAACCCCCCAGTAATGAAAACCCTTGCTAACGTCCTCTCAAGTGTCATAACATAGTTAGGTGGGGGTTTGAATCCGGGAATGGCAAGTGGGGGTTTTGGGGGGGGTTTTGGGGTTAAAAAGGTTTTTGGGGGGGTGTAAGGAAATTCCCTTTCAAAAGGATGGCCCCCAAAAACAGGGAAAAAAAAACATTCTTTCAAAACCCGTTTAATGTCAAACATATTTGGGAGGGGGAACCTGAATGGAATGGTGTTTGCTATGGTTTTTAAAATGCCCCTTTAAATGGGAAAAGAAAAAGGTGAATTTCCCTTTTGAATGGCAATGTGGGGGCCTAGGGTGGGTTGTAGTCCCCAAGTGTCAAACATGTTAGGTGGGGGTTTGAATCCTGTGAAGGGAAAGTGTGTGTTTTGTTTTGGGATGTTGTGGGGGAAATGTCCCTTTGGAAAATAGGAAAGACACTACAGGATGCACATTCCCTTTCTAAACCCCGATGATGTCAGCACCCTATAAGTACAGCAGGAAAAAGAAACCTCCCAGTAAGGGAATAGCGCTCTGCTAACGCCATCTCAAGTGTCATAACATAGTTAGGTGGGGGTTTGTTGGAATGGCAAGTGTGTGTGTTTGTCTGGGGGGGTTTGTGTGTGAAAATGTCCCTTTTGGAAAATGGGAAAACACCTACAGGATGCACATTCCCTTTCTAAACCCCATGATGTCAGCACCCTATAAGTACAGCAGGAGAAACTCCCAGTAATGCGGCGTCTCTAATCGTCCTCTCAAGTGTCATAACATAGTTAGGTGGGGGTTTGAATCCTGTGAATGGCAAGTGTGTGTTTTGTCTGGGGGGGTTAGTGTGTGAGGAAATGCCCCTTTTTGGCAACTAGGTGAACAGACTACAGGATGCCCATTCCCTTTCTAAACACTGATGATGTCAGCACGCTATAAGTATAGCGGGGGAAAAAAAAACCCCAGTAATGCAAATGCGCTCTGCTAATGCGTCCGTCTAAGTGTCATAACAGTCAGATGGGGGTTTGAATCCTGAAATTTGGCAAGTGTTTTTTTGGCTGAGGGGGGTTAGGGGGAAACAATGTCCCTTTTGGCAACTAGGTGAACAGACTACAGGATGCACATTCCCTTCTAAACACTGTTCAGCAGGCCATGGCTCTGGCACAAGTTGTCTGTTGCTATGATCCCCCTTTGGAAGATGCTTTTTCAGCTGGGGGGTTATGGTGGCCAGTTTGCAGTCATCTGCATATTTGGACAGCCACAGTTCATCCGTGTTGGCCTGTACCTAAAAAATATATACCAAAAAAGAGGGTCCCAGGACTGACCCTTTGGGGGACACAACCTGTAACTGTTATGGGGTCTGGCATGGCTCCAGCAATGCTAACCATGGGGGTTCTTTTCTTGAGCCACTGTGCAATCCATCTAGTGACATAGGGGCTTATATTTGGGTGAGTTTCCCCTAGAATGCCCAAGTGGGGTTTTTTTTGGGTTTGCAAGGTCCAGGTAGGCTGTGTGAACCCCCTTTCCCCGGCAATGGCCTTGGTGACTGTATCAAAGAAATCAACCGGGTTACCGAGTGCTGGTGTGCTCTCAGTAGCCCTGAACCAGGCATCTGTTACTGCACGATATCGATGTTTCCATGCCAAGGAGTGTTTTGGGTGCATGCATCTGGAGGTTAGACTCTGGCGTTGGGTAGCATTTTTAGTTCTTATCCTTGTGATACCTATGAAGGTGGGTTTGTCATTTGACCCCTGCCTAACATAGGCACTAGGGGGGTAGCAAGAGCCTTTGCCAATATCTGAAAGGGGGTGACAGGTGCAGGCTGTCCCTAAAAGCAGGTAGTTCAACAGAAGATGAATTGTGAAGGTGTAGTGCCTGTGATTAGTTAGCAGAAATATATGACTGCTCACGGGACACATGCCAGGAGGTCATATGCACTGTGAAAGGCAATGTACATTTGAACAGGACAAACAGTGACAACCTGTCAAGTGGGACATGGACATACATATAGTAGGGTATGCAGATGGCACTAGGAGTCCACAGAAGCTCTATAACTATGCATTGCAGGTGTGATCAGTATTCAGGGTAATTGCAAGCAAACATACATGCAAACAAAGTACAGTAAACAGGGTCCATGTAGTCCATTGTACAAAAAACCCTGTACCAGTTCCAGTAGGTAACACTGCAAATATGAGGCACTATGCACATGTACATGGAAATACACAGGTCAGATGGCTAGGGTCCAGTCTCAGTGCACACAAGTGTTAAGACATGTACTGTCAGGATGTACAATAACTGGATAGAAACCCATGTGCTCATACCTGCAGTAATACACATGTCAAATAACAGACACTGAGCCTTCACTCAGTGGTTCCATACTTAGTAGGATGTATGCCCCCTGGCCTGCCACCACAGTATCCCTCACATATATGGGGACTCTCCCTCCTGTGACAGTTAGTTATGTGTGTTGGGGCTGTCTAGCATGGTATGAGATGGGTGCTCCTGTGTGTCCTGTACCAGTTGTGTAGTACTGCACACATATCAACATCCTCAAACATCTGCATTGCAGAGTCTAGTGGGGGCAACATGCCACTTGCAATTTACATGTTCATCATTGTGTATTACTACATTCATTACCCTATCCTCTGTGCTACCTATGTATGTAGCCTTTTGTTGACATCATTACCACCAGTATGCCAACATGTGCAGATGATACACTATGGTACTTACCATGGGTGTAGACAACAGGTCATGACAATCACACCTGCATCAGGCATGCTGTGATATACCCACAATTAATTCAGCACACAGTACTGTTAACAACATGATACTATTACTACACATCTATGTGGTCACCCTGTGCATCAGCAACATGTTAACCTGTACCTGCACAGTTGTTACAGATTGCAGGAGGTGGCACAGTTTCATCATATGCACAGGGTGTGAACTTGGTATGCCTGAGTCAGCCACCCATACCACCAATTGACATGTATGTGTATGTGTGTTGGTGAGGGACAGCAGTAGAAGGTGGGGCAATGTTGATGCAGTGTGTGCGGGATTGGGAGCCCTAGGTGTTGTCAATTTGCATGTGTGTATGGATGCACACAGTTCCACCTCATGGCTGCCATATACTGGTGTTTGTGGACAGCCACAGACTGTACCTGCCAGGTCATACAGATCAGTGTCTCTGGCCCGGAAAGGTACCTGTGCCTTGCAGGGGGCTACGGACCTATCCGTACCAACCCCGACTGGGTACTGTCATCAGAAGCAGGTGTTCGCTGGACACAGATCCCTGTCGGGCCTGGCCAGGATGCCGCGTGGTCTCCTGGGGGGTCTGATGACAGCACAGACCCAGCATTGCTGGGGCTGCTGCTCACTATGGGGGGGGGCCCCCCGTTGTCCCGCGACTGCCAGCTGCTGCTGTTGCTGGCATACGCCCGCGGCCCCCCAAACCCACCATCACCCTGGCTCATGGACATGTAGTTGTGGAACCCGGGCTAATATGTCCCCCCGCCCGTCTAAAATGGGGAAATCACGGATGGCAGCCCCTTAGCATACTGTCAGTCATGGCTGTGCGACATCTGCCAGCTCCCCCAGACCCTGTCTGGTGTACCTTTCCCTGGATGTGCCTGCATGACAGTCCGAAACATAGCTGAGGTTGTAAGACCTCTGTGGGGCCCGACAGGGCAGTACGCCCATGGATGCTCCCCCAGAACCCTGGACATCTGTCTGTGTGGTACCATCTCTGGGCCATGCCCATGGCTGCTGTGGGGAGGCATGTGCCACAGATACCACATTACCCCAATGCCCACTGTATGCTGTCCATCACCTAGGGACAGTGGTGACAAGGGGGTATTGGCAGGATAAGGATTGATGGTCGAAACGTGTACTGTCAATTGGCTGACCAATGGCGGGCCCTGGCATACCCCCGTGCCATTAACATGTCATCATTATCAGTACCCACGGCCCCACTCAGGTTCCTGCCATGACACCAGAGCAGCAACAGAACCTGTGGGGGAAACAGGGAAAAACATTTACAATGTCTACATTACCAGGGTGCCCCGCACATGCACATGCACATTTCCCCATGCACACGGGACAGGTGCAACATGCACAATGCACAGGTGCACATGCACAGGTGCACACACATGCCCTGCACAGGTCACATGCACACACACGGGACAGGTGCCCCATGCCCCATGCACAGGTGCACACATGCCACATGCCCTGCACACTGCCCCATGCCGGTGCACAACCCCACATGCAACCCCGCATGCACATGCACACATGCCTCTGCACACATGCACATGCACTCCACATGCAGCATGCCCATGCACATGCCCGGTGCACACACATGCACCATGCAGTGCACAGGGGACAAGGTGGGCCCCCTGCACCGCACATGCCCCTGCCCTGCCCCACATGCACAGGTGCACAGGCACATGCACACATGCCCCACGTGCACACAGTTTCACAATTGTACTACTCGGGATTGATATCAAACACAGACACAGACACACCCACATGCATCAAAAAGGTACAAATCCCAAAAAGTACTATTCTATCAACACTATTCAGGAATTGTTAATACACACTCACCAGCATGGATAGGCTGCTTTCGTTTTACCAGAGGGTCCTGCAGACATGGAAACTAATGTCAGTGGGCTTTTGCCATTGTTACTGAGTATGATACAGGTCAAATACAACGTGCCTTTCACAGGTCAGCGCTAATTTGAGGATATCACACTTGCCCTTAAATACTATGGTGACAGCTACAAACCAAAGGGCACACCTCACACATGCATTAACTACCAGTGTACACAACAGTCAACTATACATATGCATATTACCTGCCGTCACTGTCTTGCTGCTTTTGGCTCCAGCCTCCATCATATGATGTCTGCTGCTTTTTTTGTTGCTGGTGGACTGGAGCCACTACACTCAAATAGTCCCTCCAGTCTGGTGAGTGGGGGATGTGTAGCCACCCCCCCACCTGTGGCGACCTGTTGCCTGTGGCTATCTGATGCCCCTGGGGCATGTCTGATTAAATCACTGCAGTGATGTACCTGCTCATATGTCCTATTATGCGTGCCTATTTATTTACCCGCGGGGTCTTGCCACAGTGCAGCCCTCTCCTGCTGATTCTGGCTGGTAAAAGAGTATTGCATATCCCCCCCAGGCTCTGGGTATTCCCCATCCTCAGCTGTGGAGTAGGTGGGGGGCCGTGGGCCATGTACCTGAGAAAGAAAATAACCTTTTCAGCAATATATGTCAGCAGATTTGGCACACATACTACACATGCTACTCGACTGTTATGATACAACATATTTACATATGTAGCATCTGTCTGTCTATTGGTGGATACACATGTAATGGCCAGGTATCAGTGCTCGCCAGCAACTGTGCAACAGTACCTGGCAGACTCCATGACATACTACCAAACCCCCGCAGTCAGAACACCGATTCAGGTCAGAAACACCTCCTCACTCTGGGGTTTGTATCTAGGTACTGTATGGCCTACATCACTACTGTGGGCTGACACACTGATTGCCCTGGATATACATATCCCACCTCCACCACCAGCACAGATGACTATAGTGCATAACATTACAGATACAAACTTTACACTTTTTAAAAGTGAATGGTATCCTTCAGCCCACTGGGCCAGTGGCAGATACAACCCACAATGCTGACCCCTACACAATTGCTTTCTACAGACATCTCCAAGAATGCATGGATCATGCAATCCCATATATGACCAAGACACTCTCCACAAAAGGGGCAGCATCCTGTCTGGTGGACCCCAGACAAAGACAGATTGTATTACAGAAGATGGAAGCTACTGCAAGACAGAGCATATTCATAAGGGAGGGCATGTTTGGGAGCACTGGGAAGGATCTATTTCCATCATACACTACATGGGCAATTTGAGAGGGAAATCAAGAGGACACTACAGATACCAGGAGGCCTTCTTCAGTTATGTTAGCAACCTGGTCAGGAGCCATCCTCTATGCCCATAGGTAGTACACAAACATATTTCACTGACACCACAGATATGACAACATTGTGGCGGGCAGGTTCAGTGCAGGTGTCACCCCCCCCCTCCCCAATAAGGCATAGTTATCCCAGCTGACTGTAACCTCCCGTCATCACAGATGTCCAGGTGAGACACCCGGACAGCAGAATACACAACATGGATGGGACCTGATGGTATCCCCAGTTACATGCTACATAACCCCTGACAGGAGCTAAACACACATATAGAAGTGCTATGTAACACTAGCCCGACTACAGGTTATGTACCTGTACACTGGCCAGCAGCAGTGGTTCCACTCCATGAAGGAGGCACCTCACCATACCAATACAATACAAACTACATTACATTTTCAATACAATACTATACAATATGCTATTGCCCTGGCTACAGCAGGGCCCGTTCTGCTACCCTGACCATTGTGACACATGTGGTGTGATGGTACCTGCTGCCCGTCACACAGTTACACAGGGTGACTCATATGGCATATTACCTATCTGACTAACATTCCCGGGGTATGTGTGACATGTACTCATGGGGGCGCCCTTTAAAACTGTGTGGTTTATTGCAGGGTTTTTTATCTGTGGTAGGAACTCACCTCCACATGTGCACCTATTTCAGTGGCAGGGGAAAACAGCAGACATTTAGGTTGTGGATGGTGGGAGGTGTTACTATGGTTGTTGGACATCTGTCATGGGTGTGACCCCCTATGTAAATCTGGGAGTGGTAGCCTCTATGTGGGTAGATTATGTGTACTCTGTGGTGTTGTCAGACTCTGTGCTTTGGTAGTGTGTTTGAGTGCGTTATCACAGTGTTGTACATGTCACTGTGTCCTGCTCCATAATTGGTGCTGACATGTGACGTCCACACCATGGCATCCATTATGTGGTGTGGGGTGTACACCGACCTACATGTCCATACCCGACCACCATGTCTGGGGCACATACCATGTGCAGGTATTCCAGGGGTAGTGTGCCACTGTGATATCATTGGGGCCACTATTTACACATTTTGACCCTGTCACCCCTGACACATGCAGTGGTGGGCCCAAACACATATCTGGTGGTTACTGGTGTTGGTGATCTGGGAAAGTGGTATGATCCTTTGACACTGGTGTTCACTCCATGCCTTTGTCACCAGGCACCTGTTGCAATACATCTGTACACATGTGCCTCACTCAGATTTTTTATACATTTTTCTCTCTCTCTTTATATATATATATATATATATATATTATATAATATATTATATTATATTTTATTATATATATATATATATATATATATATATATATATATATATATATATATTAATATACAATATATATATATATATTACATATATTGCCATAGATGTGGAGGGGGCCCGAGGGGTGTGAGGAAAAGGGGGGGCAGGCTGTGTTGCAGGTCATCATATACAATCATACCTGTAGGTAGTCAGATCAGTCTGTCTATGTATATGTATCTACATATATCTATATCTGATGTGTGCATTACATAGATATGTTGGGACAATATTCTATCACATCTGTCTATGTATTCCTACATTTTCTCTCTCTATGTATGTATACATATATGCAAAAATATATATATATATATATATATATATATATATATATATATATATATAATATATATATATAGACATACATATGTTTTAAAAATACATATCCATATGTTAGACAGGTATATCAACATATTTGTCTACCATACTGTATACACACACTAACATACTGCTAAACATAAAAGCTGTGAACCTAATTTGTACATGGCACTACAACCTACAATCAAACAACATTGATATGTGCACATAGATGCTCTCACATACAAATGTATGTACAGCCTTCACTGATAGTTGCTGTATGTCCCTGCCCTTTACACATCTTCATATACATATGGATACAGACCAATGACACATATGGAGGGTTCACAGTATGTACACCTTTATAGCATTACTTTACATTACCTGTGTTTGTCACAGCTGCTTTGCTGCTGTCTGGTTCTCTGTCCTGCTGCTCCACTTCCCAGTTGTCAGCTTTCAGGTAGCTGTTGCTGAACAATTGTTTCTGTCTGCTTAATTGCAGTTTTCTCTGTTTTCTCTCTCTCTCTGTCTCTGTCTGTCTCTCACATCCTTCTCAGGGTGCAATGAAAGTATTGCATGGGGGACATGGAGTACAGCATACTTTTGTAGGTATCTGCATATGCCCATGTGATGGCCTCTGCACCAATTGTTAGCCAGCATTTGCTAATTGCATGCAGCCAGTTGTGTACTGATTGCAGTTCTCACTGTGATTTCAGAACAGTGCTATAAAAGGGTTGAGATAGGCATAGCCCTTTCAGATTTAAGGGCAGGGACCATGCTGTTATGCTGTGGACAATGTTCTGTGAGTGTAAAGGTTGGTATCTCTCTCATATTTCCAGGTGTGTTGTAGATTAACATTCCTCCATTCATTTCTCCAGTTTCCTGTACTAACTGTGTATGTACACACACCCCAAATACTACTATTGTTAATGTGTGTGTGTGTGTGTGTGTGCTTTCCTTTCACTTTTGCTTGCACTCTTTTCTAAGCTTCAATAGTTGCCCTTTACAGTCACTACTTGTATGCCTGCTAGATGTCTTGACTGTAGTGTGCTGCTGTAGCTTTCCTATTTTCCATGTACATTCACACCTTGGAATGCTTGCTATATCTGCTAGGGTGTTACAGCATGCAGTGTGGTCTGGCCATGGTGTGGGCCTTGACATCTATTAGGGTATTTGAGTATGCTGCTGGAGGCCCCAGAGACTTTCAGGTTCATCGTTATGTGCCTCATGGAATGGTACATATCAGTGGGAAACCCCTTAAAATGTCTGGTATGCTGCAGTTGTGACTGTGGGTTAGCATGAGCATATGTATTACTACACTTTTCTGCCATGCAAGTGGTGAATAGCTTCCGGGCTCCATAGTTACCATTGCATGTGTTACACCTTTCTGCCTACTGTTTGTACATTTCACATGGGGTCTGTGGGGCATCCCTGTAAGACATTCACTGTTGCTATGTCTAGGTTTTTAACTATTCAAATATGGTGGTGTTGGGCCCGTCATGTGTACAGATATTTGCAGGTGTCCACATTTCTGCCTCATAATTTGGTCAATATCTCATGCACACCTTTTCTGGCATCAGTCTGGGCTCAAGTCAGAATATGGTGACAAACATTCAAGTTCCCGACTGCATACCCTTTCCCAAAAATCCCACAAGGTGAGACCCTGTTACTTTCTGAACTGTCTGCGTTTGTTGTAACTTTATTTGTAATGTGTCCCTCGTTTTGTGCCTTTGCTGCACATATTTTATTACTTGGTCCCGGGTGTGTTCCTGTAAGAGGTTGTGGGGTATGGGCATGCTTATCCTGCTGTGAGTATGTGTGTGTCTTGCAAGGTGCTATGGGGACATTATTACCTACTAGCTTCCAACTAGCATGGCTGTTTCTGTTCACACACTACTATTATGGAAATCCACCAGGGTTTTGATTCTAAATGTCATGCTTTGTGTACTACACATCTATATTCCCTTTACATTCATTCCTACTTTACATGATATATTTATTTAGCACAATGTTTCCATATAAAAGTCATGGCTTAGTGGTAAGTCATGCAGACTATGTTCCAAGGTCCTGGGTTGGGGCTCACAGTGGGATTTTATTTTCTTTTGAACTGAGTACAGGACCTGTCAATCAAAGTGCCCAAGGCACTTTTAAGCAGTTGTAACTTTAGCTGGTTTCGGAGCTCCCATGCGCACTGGCAGTTAGCCCCGCACCCGCCCCCTGATTAAACCACTTAAACGCTATTTTCTTTGAAAGAAAAAAAATGGGGAGACAGGAAAGTGGTGAAAAGGGGTCACAAAGAGGGTAAGACAGTAGGGAAACAAGCTTGGGATGTGCAGGAGGGATGTAAACAAGACCCATAGCTGCCAATTTCTACAACAGCAACAGCTGTGCATATGTATGTAATTTGGTGTGACATTTGAAACCTTCCACCCCTGAGAGGGGTCAGGACAACAATAATACTTGTTGTACAGCCAATTGGAATTGATAGGTTCCATGTCCAGTAGACATGTGTAAAGGGCAGCTATGTATGGGGGTTTTTTTGTGGGTACAGAGTGCCCTTTTTTTTTTTTAGGTGAGAGTGGTATGTCAGGTGAAGGTAGTCACAGCTGGGGAGGTAGGTTGGGTAGGTTCACAGACAAGACAAACAAGACGCATACAGGGGCGGTGTATGACACGTGTGGGGGGGTTACACAATTGGGGACGGAGGTTTGGATGTCCAGAGCCCATGAGCCCACAGATGGCAACAGTGGAACTGATATCCCCACCCATAGGCAGTTGCCACTGTTCCTTCACTGCCCAGGACGGGCTGTGCTGGGGCTGTGGGGGGCCGGCATGCCCAGTTGGGCCCCCAGTGCCTCGAGCTGGGGGGGCTCGAGGGCAGAGTCCCGAATCTCCCCCACCACAGTCCGGACCCCGAGGGGGAGTGGTGGATCTCCTCCGGGCCCCACTTGCAGAGGCGAGCCCCATCCTGCAGCGCTTCCACCCGCAGGTGGCACAGGGCCACGGAGGAGGGTTCGGACTCGGCACTAGTGCCAGGTGCACTCGCCAGCTGAGGTGGGAGAGGTGGGTCCGCTGGAACCCGCCTTCCCTTTCGTTTTATGTTTTGCATTATGTCATGACAGTTTGGGTTAGTGACATTTAATACCATTCACAATTAGTTGTAACAGCATGCATTAGTATTCCCATTAACCAAACACCCAGATAGTCACACCATTGAACAGCGTGCATAACACATGCATAATTTGAACAGTAATACACAGTCCAACAACATGCAGGGTTGATTGATGGCAACAGGCCATCAGGTGTGGATGTATGAACAGGGGATGCATCAACAGACATGCAAATATATATGACCCAACAGGACAGCGTCCAGGGGGGGAAATTGTGTTTGCAAATACCTTTTTCAGGGGGAATGGGTTATAGGGGGTTAAGGGTGGGGTTAAAATAATATTTAAAACCTTCAAATACAAATAATATGCTGTACATTTCTAATAGCTACAGTTATATACACACTACTGTTCTAACTACAGTTCCTATATGTTTAAATACTTAACCTTGGATGGGACTGTTACTGCAACATCAATTACATTTTATTGTTTCATACACATTCATATAGCTTTGTTCAGTACATCATCCTGTTACCTTTGCTTTTATATTTTAGACAAGTGTGGATGTTTGGTATATCAGACAATCATCCTATCTGCATTTTCAGACTGGGGCAACATATCCAGATTTTGGGTACACATTCCCAGCAGCAACACTTTGAACAGATTTTGCTGTTTGGTTTTAGTCTCACATGCATTTAAATTTTGTCCTAAATGCAGTATGGGTTTTTTCAGGGGTTATTACTACTGTATTGCTGATTCCTGACACTTTCTCACACCCCTCACTTGCTTTCATTTACTATTCAGATGGTACTTCTAGGCTTTATTGACATGTTTTAACAACAGTTATTCCTTTCCAGCAGTCTCACTTCTGTCATGTTTCAGTATTTCCACAGGGATATATTTCACACATGTGATTTCATCCTCTTCTGCAGCTATACTTTCATGCTGCAGGTTGTGTACTATTTTCTTACAGGCAGGGCAGTTTTTTAAAAAAAATATGTTGGGCAGTTCATGTTTAGTTTACACTTACAGGCTGGGAACTTTGTAATCAGGCAATACTTGCCCCCCTGTTACTTGCAGATTTAAATTTCCCTTTCCCGGCTACACTGCACTCTTTTGCTGACTGTCATACTTTATATATCTTTACAGTTACTAGTAGTGGATTACTGACCTGCCTGGTGGCAACCCCAGCCTATCGGCATAGGCTCTGTGGTTCGAGCGGACACCTGCAGCTGTAATATAAATGAAGTAATATTGGAATACACATCTCCATAATTTCAGGTAGTTTAATTTCTACATACATAAAATTTTTTTACTCAGTGGTGGGGGGTTGGGTGATTGCGGGCCTCCTGGATCCAAAGGTTCAGTTGGTCCTGCTTGCCTCTTCAGGTCCGCATGGTGGTGACGGACCTGCTCACCTGTCCCTGGAATTCCTGTGGCACTGGTGAGTCCATGAGCCAACTGGACCCACGCCTCAGCGCTGTACGCCCCCCAGAGGACCTGGCCCTGCATGAGTTGGGCCTCAGGTTTGGACTAGGAGCCAGGCCATGTACCTGGACTCCTCAACACCCCACCTCTGTGGGGACACCCTCACCTACACCTGACATTCTGCCTGCAGGTCTGTTCTACAATCGTTTATGCTGTGTATTCCCGCCTATGGGGCTTTAAGCTTTTCCCAAAATCTGTGATTGGCCAGTTTGGAATTGTATCAACTTCAGTAAACCTGCATTGTCATGCTGTAGTTTGTATTCATTCCTATATATGAGCTATTATTGCATTTCTAGGTACTGCTGTCATGGCTTAGTGGTTCTGTACCTTGACTATGGTGTATAGTATCCTGGGTTCGAACCTGGCCACTGCTTTTTTTTTTTTTTGACTCTCTTGACAAGTTGTGGGGGGTGTCTGTGTAAAGGCAGTTTGATACGGCTTGCTCACCAGCCCCCCGGTTAGCTTGTTTGCGGTGGGAGCCGCAACGGGTAACTGGTTTAAGCCTCATTTGGCTATCGGCCCCATATTCCCCTCAGCTCAGTTAGGGCACATAATTTAGCATGGTAAACCACTGCTCAGCTATGGGCACTCATTTGCACCAGTTACCAATGCTTATCTACGGGCACATACACTCACTCTGTTTACTGTAGCTCAGCTATGGGCACATCTGGCAGTTTATATTCATTTCTTAGCTCACATTTATTCAATATAAATGGGATATTTCATTGCATTTTACATATATTCTGGCTTTATGTGTACATATGTGTCAGGGACTTGTTTCCTGCTTATTTTGCAAAAAAAAAAATTTTTGTTGTGGGGGCTCGAACCATGAATGCCTGCTCTGCATCCGGCATCTCTACCCACCCATTGCTTCCTGTCTTATTTTGCATATTTAGTTCTTATATGCTTTCCCCTTGACTGCTAACTGTAGCTGCGCTACGGGCACACCCAAAAGCGCACTCACGGGTTTAAAAACCTTTCCAATTTAAAAAAAAATGACATGTTCATTTAATTGTTTTATGTTTAATAGTCTGTGGGGCATGTGATGTGTTGTGTTTATTCACATTTCCGTGGACTCTGTTGAGGGTGTCTACAAAGGGCAGTTTTACACTTCTGGGGGGGGTCCCCAGGGCTCAGCCTACGGACACGCCTCCTACTGTCTTACATGGACCGTGTTGACTTAGGTGTGATTCAGCATGCTCTCATGAATATGCAGAGCATGCTGACATCACTCCTTTAACTGCACCTCCGGGAAGGTTATAACTCTTAAAGGAGGCTTCGTAATCCTGGGAATGTCATTAAAGGGATTATAATAAAGGTAGCAACCAACTAATTTTAACTATATCTTAGAAGTTGTCTCTAGAACAGCAAAGGAGTCTTACAACAGTATATGGGCACAACAGGTGCTTCAAGTGTGTATTAATCACAGTAAAGCCAGTATGAAAGTGATATGTTCTCTTGATGCTTCTTGCAAACAACATGATGCAACATTAATTACCCTTACAAGTGAAGAAGATACCTCTGAAAAGTCCGGAAAAAATGACATTGCAGTACTCCAACTCTGAAGTGACCAAAATGTGCACTAAAATAGATACATCTTCCAAAAAATAACAGACATTTAACTTCATTGAGGATATGCAGATGGAAAATTTGGTTCTAATAACTGCCACAATCTGACAGGAAAACACTAGATCACTGTCATACATTATGTTCATTTGTAACCCTGTAAACAATCTTGAATTATATTTTCAAGTGGCAGTATCATACTGACAGTGTAAAACCTAGAAATGAATGGAAGAATAAATGAATGCATCCAAATTTAAGGACCACCTGTCCCACTTTAGGGACAGTCCCTTTTTTGGTTGTGTCCTGACCAAAAAAATTACAAATGGCAAATGTCCTGAGATTGTAGGACATAATTATATCCCATATGTAATGTAATAGTTGCATAAAATAGTTATTTATGTATCTAAAATACCTACATGTTACAGGAAACAGGATAAGCAACTAAACTGCTACAGGAATAAGCTTATATTTAGGCAAAAGGAAAGTTTTTTCCTTTGTACTGACCCTGGGTTTTGTCGGCCTGTAAAATCTGAGGTGTCCCCAAAAAGTCCCACTATGGCCATTTGAAAAGGTGGCAACCCTAATCACAATTACTTCTGTCTTTGCAGAGTTTGATCTTAATTTATAGAAATTTATCAGTAGAATTTCAAAGCAAGCATGAAGCACAAAGTTTAACTCAGCACTGGTGAGGTGAAAGATAAAGCACCATATGAAAAAAAACTCAGCTCATGCTGTCTGATGGCCTCTACAAAGGTAACAAAAAATAAAAAAAAAAACACAAAACCCCAAAAAAAGTAAAGGAAAAAAGGCAACCCCAAAACCTCCCTGAAGGCAATACCCACCAAAAAGTTCAACAAAAAAATAAAGGAAAAAGTTTTTTAAATTTTTTAAAAAAAAAATTTTTTCCACAAAAAGTACAAACTTTTTTTCCAAAGGGAAAAAAAACCCAAAAAACCCTCAAAAATTTTTTTTTTAATTTTCCCCCCGCCGTTATCTACTTAACCTTGCAGATGGGACTGTTACTGCAACATCAATCTACATTTTATTGCTGTTCATACACATTCATATCGAGCTTTGTTCAGATACATCATCCTGTTACCTTTGCTTTATATACTTGTAGACAAGTGTGGATGTTTGGTATATCAGACAATCATCCTATCTGCGTATTTCAGACTGGGTGCAACATATCCAGATTTTGGTGTACACATTCCACATGCAGCAACACTTTGAACAGATTTTGCTGTTTGGTTCTGAGTCTCACATGCATTTAATTCTGTCCTAACTGCAGTATGGTTTATTCAGGGGTTATAACTACTGTATTGCTGTATTCCTGACACTTTCTCACACTCTCTCACTTGCTTTCATGTTACTATTCAGACTGGTACTTCTAGGCTTTATTGACATGTTTTAACAACAGTTATTACAGTTCTTTCCAGCAGTCTCACTTCTGTCATGTTTCAGTATTTCCACAGGGATATATTTCACACATGTGATTTCATCCTCTTCTGCAGCTATACTTTACATGCTGCTGCAGGTTGTGTACTATTTTCTTACAGGCAGGGCAGTTTTACTTAAAAATATATGTTGGACAGTGTCATGTTTAGTTTACACTTACAGGCTGGGAACTGTTGTAATCAGGCAATACTTGCATACACTTTCACACTGTTACTTGCAGATTTAATTCCTTCCTGGCTACACTGCACTCTTTTGCTGACTGTCATACATTTATATATCTTTACAGTTACTAGTAGTGGATTACTGACCTGCCTGGTGGCGCAACCGCACCAGCCTATCGGCATAGGCTCTGTGGTTCGCAGAACGGACACCTGCAGCTGTAATATAAATGAAGTAATATTGGAATACACATCTCCATAATTTCAGGTAGTTTAACTTTCTACATACATAATTAATTGTTACTTACTCAGTGGTGGGGCGTTGGGTGATTGCCGGGCCTCCTGGATCCAAAGGTTCAGTTGGTCCTGCTTGCGTCTCTTCAGGTCCGCATGGTGGTGACGGACCTGCTCACCTGTCCTTGGAATTCCTGTGGCACTGGTGAGTTCATGAGCCAACTGGTCCCACGCCTCAGCCCTGTACACTCCCCAGAGGACCTGGCCCTGCATGAGTTGGGCCTCACGGTTGTGGACTAGGAGCCAGGCCATGTACCTGGACTCCTCAACACCCCACCTCTGCGCTCGAAAGCGACTACCCTCACCTACACCTGACATTCTGCCTGCAGGTCTGTTCTACAATCGTTTATGCTGTGTATTCCCGCCTATGGGGCTTATATAGCCCGTTTTTCCCGCACATATCTCTGATTGGCCAGTTTGGAATTGTATCAACTTCAGTAAACCTGCATTGTCATGCTGTAGTTTGTATTCATTCCTATATATGAGCTATTATTGCATTTCTAGGTACTGCTGTCATGGCTTAGTGGTTCTGTACCTTGACTATGGTGTATAGTATCCTGGGTTCGAACCTGGCCACTGCTTTTTATTTTTCATGACTGTCTAGACATGTTGAGGGGTGTGTCTGTGTAAAGGCAGTTTGGATACGGCTTGCTCACCATTGCCCGTCGGTTAGCTTGTTTGCGCGGTGCGCAGCTCCGCGCAAACGGGGTACGCTGGTTTAAGCCTCATTTGGCTATCGGCACGCATATTCTGCTCAGCTCAGTTAGGAGCACATATATTTAGCATGGTAAACCACTGCTCAGCTATGGGCACTCAGTTTGCACCAGTTGGACCAATGCTTATCTACGGGCACATACACTCACTCTGTTGTACTGTAGCTCAGCTATGGGCACATCTGGCAGTTTATATTCATTTCTTAGCTCACATTTATTCAATATAAATGGGATATTTCATTGCATTTTACATATATTCTGGTTTTATGTGTACATATGTGTCAGGGACTTGTTTCCTGCTTATTTTGCAAAAAAAAAAAATTTGTGTTGTGGGGGCTCGAACCATGAATGCCTGCTCTGCATCCGGCATCTCTACCACTACGCTATTGCTTCCTGGCTTATTTTGCATATTTAGTTCTTATATGCTTTCCCATTGACTGCTAACTGTAGCTGCGCTACGGGCACACCCGCGCAAACGTGCGCACTCACGATTAAACATCTTTACAATTTAAAAAAAATATGACATGTTCATTTAGATTGTTTTATGTTTAATAGTCTGTAGGGGCATGTGTTGCGTTGTGTTGTGTTTATTCATATTTCCGTGGACTCTGTTGTGGGTGTCTACTTTGGGCACTTTTACACTTCTGGGGGCGTGTCCGCTTACAGGGCTCAGCCTACGGACACGCCTCCTACTGTCTTACATGGACCGTGTTCGACTTAGGTGTGATTCAGCATGCTCTCATGAATATGCAGAGCATGCTGACATCACTCCGTTTAACTGCAGCCTCCGTGTAAGAGTTATAACTCTTACACGGAGGCTTCGTGAATCCTGGGGAATGTCATTAAAGGGATTATAATACGAAGGTAGCAACCAACTAATTTTTAACTATATCTTAGAAGTTGTCTCTAGAACAGCAAAGGAGTCTTACAACAGTATATGGGCACAACAGGTGCTTCAAGTGTGTATTAATCACAGTAAAAGCCAGTATGAAAGTGATATGTTCTCTTGATGCTTCTTGCAAACAACATGATGCAACATTAATTACACGTTACAAGTGAAGAAGATACCTCTGAAAAAGTCCGGAATAAATGACATTGCAGTACTCCAACTCTGAAGTGACCAAAATGTGCACTAAAATAGATACATCTTCCAAAGAAGTAACAGACATTTAACTTCATTGAGGATATGCAGATGGAAAATTTGGTTCTAATAACTGCCACAATCTGACAGGAAAACACTAGATCACTGTCATACATTATGTTCATTTGTAACCCTGTAAACAATCTTGAATTATATCCCTTTCAAGTGACGAGTATCATACTGACAGTGTAAAACCTACGGAAATGAATGGAAGAATAAATGAATGCATCACAATTAGCGTTACCACCTGTCCCACTTTGCGAGGGACAGTCCCTTTTGGGTGGTTGTGTCCTGACCAAAAATATTACAAATGGCAAATGTCCTGAGATTGTAGGACATAATTATGTCCCATATGTAATGTAATAGTTGCATAAAATAGTTATTTATGTATCTAAAATACCTACATGTTACAGGAAACAGGATAAGCAACTAAACTGCTACAGGAATAAGCTTATATTTAGGCAAAAAAGGAAAGTTTTATCCTTTGTACTGACCCTGGGTTTGTGTCGGCCTGTAAAATCTGGAGTGTGTCCCGAAAATGTCCCACTATGGCCATTTGAAAAGGTGGCAACCCTAATCACAATTACTTCTGTCTTTGCAGAGTTTGATCTTAATTTATAGAAATTTATCAGTAGAATTTCAAAGCAAGCATGAAGCACAAAGTTTAACTCAGCACTGGTGAGGTGAAAGATAAAGCACCATATGAAAAAAAAAAAAAACACTCAGCTCATGCTGTCTGATGGCCTCTACAAAAGGTAACATATAAATCACAAAACAAAGGTAAGGAGGCACACCTCCTGAGGCATACCACAAGTCACAGATAAGGATGTCAATGAATATGTCACATGTACAACTCTCCAGGACACATCCTCAATGTAATCTGAAAACCAGTTTACAACTATCCACATCCATAAGTATAGTCATGTTGCAATCAAGATGAGGATCATAAATTGAGTACAACAATGATAAAAACTTCCTGTAAGATCCTTGCTACAAATAAATTATGAAGTGTGTTATCACTATCATATAATGCATATGCTATATACAGGTTCATATGTTCAGAGGATATTACTAGGTTAATGGCTTAACAACCCTTAACACCCCAGCCAATATAATCTAATTTTACCCAATAAATGGCCCTAAAGGCAAGAGGGATGGCATGGATTTGTGCCTATGCCCTGAGTATCTTACAGACTGCCCCTGCCCATAAGGGATATAGGCACTTCCCCAGGTGTGAATTTGAGATTCTCCATTCTTTGATCCAAATTGTGTTTGAAGAGGGCCAGGGAAGAGCTCTGGTTAATGTGAATAGGAAGCTTCTTCCAAAGAAGGGCACTCTCTGAGACTCATACCTGTTTCTCTAGCATGTTTTGTTTGAGTCACTAAGTTTAAATCCTTAGATGGGGTGACCCTCATGCTGTTTGACTTGTGGATGCTTAATGTAGTTTCTTTGTGAGGAACCTCTGTGGTCACTGCAGCTGCTGTAAGTACCCAATCAAATACATTCTAAATGGTGCATTATACTCGATTATTGGTCTAATGCGGGCTGAGTACAGCACGGCTATAATTTTCTTGGATCTACATGCCATACCTTAGCTTATAAGTTATGACACATAGAAGGACTTCCTCACTGCTGAGGACACATGGCTACTGTCTATCTGTGTACCTAGATCTCTCACCTCAGTATCTACTCTTAGGGGTGTGCTATTGGTGCTGTTATTTGCAGGGGTACATGGCTTCTCAAAGGGTAAGATAATACATTCTTTTTCACATTTAGTTTTAGGCCATGGTTCTGGCACCAATTATTTGTCTGATCTAGACCCTCCTGAAAGATATCTACCTTGTTGGGGGATTATCCAGAGGCCTTCCACACTTGTCTTGACTTCAGAGAAATATATTCTGAACAAGAGTGTTCCCAGCACTGAGCCCTGTGGCACACCACTACTAACTGGCCTCTTGCTGGGTATGGATTCACTCACTTTAACCATGTGTCCTGTCCATGAGCCAACTGGTTATACATCTGGTGACGTAAGATTTATGCCCAGTTTATGACTTTATTTATAATTTCTAAGTGGGGAATTGTGTCAAATGCCTTGATCAGGTCAAGGTAAGTGGAATGTACCATTTTACCCTCATCCATGGCCTTGACTTTCTCAAAGAAATCCACCAGATTCAGCAGGCATAACCTGCCCTTGACAAAGTTGAATTGGGTGTGGTCCAGTGTTTAGAGGTTTCCTATGTCATTATTCTTTCCATGGCTTTACATATAAGACTAGGCAAACTTATGAGTCTGTAATTTCTTAGGTAAGTAGGTGTTCCCCCTTTATGCAGAAGGATAATTGTTGCTGTTCTCCATTTTACCATGACAAAGCCAGTCCAGAGGCTGTGGTTAAACAGAGATCCTGATGGGCCTGATAACTCATGTTTTTTAGCTTTGGAGAGTGTAGTGGTAGCCTGTTCCTAGGTGATAACTAGCAGTGGAGGTTTGGAGGATATTTTTGGAGGTCATGGGAGATAAAATTTGAGCTGAACTTATAGGCAGGCAGATTTGCTATAACTTCTGGCTGAATATAGGTGATACCATCTACAACCAATTCCACACATTGTCACATGCTGCCCTTAAGACTGCAGACATAACTGAAAAATGCCTTATGGTTATCCTTAGCTTTGGAGGACATTTTTACCTCAAAGTCTGCTTTCAGAAACTTAACTAGTTTCTTAATTCACAGACTAATGAGGGACTTTTTGCTCTGTTGTGTACATTACCTCTTATTTCTTGACAGGATTTTCTTTCTTTTGTTGGACACCTATTAATGCCAAGGATCCACCAGAGTGGCTTACATTTAAAGTTTGACCTGGGTTTATTTTGATCTGGTACTGCTGTTTCTATGCAGTAGTTTATATGGTCATACAAGGCTTTTGTGTATGCCTCTACATAGGTTTCTGTGTTTTCTGGATTTGGAGGAGCTTGGAAACTAGCTATGCTGTCTCAATGGGGGTAATTTACCTTAGAAAATTTCTTAAAGTTTTTGGGGTTAGGTGGGGGGACTAGTTTTACCTATATTTCAAGGAAGACCACTTTGTGATCTGAACTTGCCAGTGAGAACATCACACTAAAGGGGGTGCAGCACTCTCCCATTTTTGTGAGTACTAGATCTAGGATATTTTTTCCCCTAGTGGGAGTGAAGACTAGCTACTCCAGGGCATTTGAATTTACAAAGTCAAAAAAAAAAGGGGCAGTTAAAATCACCCATGAGTGTGGTATTGAACTGGATGGGAAAATGATTCTAGTAACTTCAGGTATGACATATGGGTTTCAAGGTTCATGGCGAGGGACCTATAGCTGGCAGGAATATGGTAAAGGTGGTGATGGATTTTCCCCTGGTTACTTGGGCAGGGAGTAGCTCAAGCATGTCATATTGCTTGACCAGCCTTGATGTGTGCTTATCCATTATGTAGATAGATGCACCTCCGCCTTTTGCTCTTTTGTGTTTAGTGAGTGTTTGGAATGCATGAAAGACATTATAGCCATGCACTGCCAGAGTGCTTTCAGAGGCTTTGAACCATGTTTCATTAACTGTATAGATGTCTGCATTCTCCAGGGTGAGGAGAGCTTCCAGGGAGGGCAGTTTCTTGTTGAGACTCCCAGCACTGAGCAGCAACACCTTTAGCTTGAGAAGCTTTTATGTTGGAAGGTTTGTCTGTTTGGCAGTGTCTAAAAACGGTGTTACAGGGGTGGATAATGTTTTAGCCAATATCTGAATGCTTAGAGGTGATAGGTGGAGATCATCCCTGGCAAAACAGCGTGTCCTGTCAACCATTTCCTCCAAGGCTGACAAGTAACTGGATCCCTTTACAATGACACCAGTAGCTAAGCAGATTGTTAACACTGAACATTTTCTATTGACATTGTGGCATCCTCCTTGGAGATGGTAAATTGCTGCTCAAAGCTAGGCTCATACCTGGCTGAGACACATATTCTGAGAACTCAATCATGTCTCTCTTCATATAGTCCAAAGAGGTAAGTCTCAGGTCTTTCATGCACACATGCACTATGACTAAGTCATATGGGTACTTAGAGGTAAGTGACCTGAGTGCTTGCATGATCTGGTGAATCATGTCCCCTGACAGGCAACTAACTATAACCTTCCTCTTAATCAGCCTGGTAAGAAGGACATAACCGTGTGTCACAATGGAGTCACATATGACCAGAATATTGGGTTGTGGGGTGTTTTGCCTTATGGGCTTGGTAGCTGAGACAATGAGATGTGGCTTTATGTGTCTGTGATGAGAATTGTCTCATTTGTGTGTATGCTGAGTTTCTGAGTACTGTGCCTGAGAGGCCTTTAAGGTTTGGGTAAGTTACATGTGAGCACCTCTGCATATGTGGGTCTATATGTGTGATCCTTTGTGGGTGCTACACTAAATATGCCTTAAGGTCAATCATGTCCAGCTAATCATGGGAAAAGCCATTACCATATTCTTGGTAGCTACAGGTCTCTCAGTATGTGTGTGAGTCACTGACAACCTGCTTGCTGCTTTTTGTGTCTGTATGTGAGAGTCTAGCCTCCAGTGTCAATGTATAACTATATCTCTCAGATATTGTTACAGAATTAAGTGGTTGTCAGTGTACTAAGGCAGCTGTTACATTGCCTCAGGATGCCCATGTCCACCAAGCTGGATGTAGAGATAGCAGGAAAGTGACCATCCATGGTTGCAGGACCTAATATGTACTTCCAGGAGTTAGGAGTGGAGGGTGTTTGTAACTGGAGGAGGGAAGGTGCTTACTTAGTGGACTCTGCAGCTAAGCTAACCGACAATGCTGCCCAGTGCCCAAACCAGATGCTGTCTGAGCAGCAACAGCCCTGAGTGCTATAATAAGGTAAGGTAGACCTAAACAGTCCTAACTAAATGAGCATTTGCTGCTCACCATGCGGACTAGTTACCCTGTGGGTAACGCGGGACTGAGGTAAAGTCTAGCACCTGTTTCTTTTAGGAAATAAATGAAATACCACAACACTGAGGACATCTGAATAATTCCAGCAAAGTCCTGTTCAACAACACTCCCATAATATATTCAAACATGTGCAGCAGTAGGATTCAAACTGCAGAATGCACTATGGTCATGATGTTACAGACTTCACAATGGCATTTCACCTTCATGCCACTTCAACTCGACCACTGTATGCTCTCTTTCAGAGGAAGAGTATGATACATGAACAGATTATTTAATTTTCTTATTGAAAAATTAATCGAGCTTTGCACTGCTTTGGCACTGTTGCAAACCTATAATAAAGGCAGACCAGGGCTAGGGAATCTAGAATCATGTCATTTCACTGCAACTACTGTTACTAAAACAAATATCAATATCAGTACACAGAAAATTAAATTTACAGTGTTAGTATAAAGGGCCTCCTTTAAGTACATTGATGACCATTAGACACATAGGCTTCATGTTTTCAATGCATCAGCTATAATTGTCTAATTCTGTGACCCACATGGGGTCCTCCTCCTTGGCCAAAAATACAAAATTCAAGAGAACACTTGAAAATATATATTTTATTAGAAGAAATATGTTCTTAGTCTTCCAAGACCTTTTAAATAATGGTCATATCCATGGTCCAAATAAAGACCATATATTTTGCTCTTCCTTAGTAGGTAACTAATTCAAATTATTAAACACATATGCAAATAAAAGTAAACAGATATAAACCCTGCTACCTCAACTGATATTTCACAACCATAGCAGATTTCTACTTAGAAAAAGCTAACTTATGATAACACCAAAACAGCCTTAATATCAGCAGATCAAGCACGCAGGTTTAGAAACAGACAAAGTATTTAACTCCCTTCGATGATTGTATTTTTATTTTTTACTGCAAAAATGATTTTTCCTGGAAATCTGTAGGACTTACTCAAGTAGCTCATACAAAATCTTACTCAACTGCATAATGAATGTTATATTAGAACGATTCTTAATAATTGGAGGTACCTAAAAAGTGTGGTGATAATGCAGAACACTGGACAATGGCAGCATGTATGCATGCTGCTTAGAATGTTAAGGCTTTAGCAAAGTTTGACAGCTGTGAGCTACTTGACATAGAATTCGAAACTTTCTCATCAACACTGTTTTATGAAATGTCATATCAGATAAAAACTTAGCAAACAAGCAAAAAATCATTATTCGATGCTAGCCAATCCATCACCTGAAGTAAAACATTTTTACAAACACATATGTCATGGATGATAGAACCACTCATAGCCAAAATATATTTAGTGTAAATATGTTTACTTTTGTAACTACAGAACATAGCTCTCAACTGTTCTTGATTTGCAAAATGTCCCTGAAGTTTCCAGCTTCACAAATATGTTAGACCAGCATTTAAAGCAATGTAAGTGAAACTGGCATCTGCATTCTTGACTGCAATGTATTTGTGGTCTATTTTTCTCCATTATCACCATCAGGGGGTCCACTTCTCATCTTCTCTTTGCCTAAGAAATTAGATGACTTGCCTACATCTGTTCTAACCTAGTAACATTTTAATCACAGCACTTAAAAAGAACAACTTGGCTATAATTAAAAAAATAAATTTGCAAAGAAGATGGTCAGTAAAAGAATCAGAAGGCCCAGTAATAAACAGAATGACCAGGTAGAGCCTGCTTACCTCTCAGGGGGAGGGGGGGTGAGGAACATATGCCTGGAGTGCAGACTCCACATAGAATCACTGATAATCACTGTGAATAAAGAGGTGCATTTCCCTTCAAGGGTTGTACTGAGGGAACATCAGCTATGGAAGCAGGTGACACACCCTACAGATGATGCATGCATGTCACCCTTGGAAGTAAGTAGACATATGCAGAGGAAAAAGATCCTGCCAGGAGAAAACTCCTGATTCACACAGGATGATGGCAATGTTCACCTCACTCTTCCTTCATGTGTAGAGGAAAACATGGGTTGGTAGGGTTCTCACAGCTGCTGAAACAACCAGGCCAAATGGCTGAATAGGGAGAGGCCTCATGGTCAAGGGAACTCAGGAACAAAAAGAAATAAAAAAAGTGTTGCATGAACCCCGTTTAATTCATTGTGGAAACAAGTTCAAACAGAAGAATGTCACTTAGCATCGCCACATGAAAAATAGCATAATTTTGACCGTTCTCTCAAAAGAGTAAAACAATTTTTTTTTTACCAAACAGAGATGCAGACAGCCCAAAGAATGTCTGTATACCATAGAAGTTTGCATACAATCAGAGCTATGAGAAATAGGCTGAATACCCTGAAAATTGCATTTAAAGAAGCAATTTGCCACAGAGCTATAAAAGCTTCCAAAACATAACAGACAGATAAGAACATGTACTCATGTCACTTCTTAAAATGTGATGATTTAATTAAAATGTTTAAGAAAGAAAACTTGCAAACAGTTGATGCAGAAGAAAATGGAATAGCCTGAATAAACATAAATAAAAACTGTTAGCCTTAAGGATCCAAATCTAAGGAAAATCACCATGTCTTAAAGCACATTAACTGAATAGGAAAATGTGCTAGGAAGAATGCAATTAAAAGCAAAATAGTGGTAAAATACAAAATACTAATTGTGGCAGAGAATAATAGCAGGGTACAACTAAGTATGTTAATAAAAATTAAATGCAAAGTAAGAGAAAAAGAAAAAGTTTTTAAACCTTCCTATTGTACAAAAGGAGACAAGCAGACAGCTGAGACATGTGAAGAAATATGAGAAGGGGCAAGACAGAATGTCCTGGAGAAAAAAAATACGGAAAGAAATGGTGGTAACTGAGCCTTTACTGTGATGCAAAAGAACTAAATGGGATTATGCCATGACAAGCCTGATTCGATAAAATGCTTAAGAACTAACTACTGCAAAGCAGGATATGCAGAAATAAAATATTACGGTCATACAAAATTATGTATGAAGTTAAAAAAAAAATTAAACTGCTACTGCAGTGACCCCAATGAGTAATGACATATATTCAAATCTGAAACAAGATAAGCATGAGACCAGTAAACACCTAAATATAAAATTAACTAGAAAGGGTTTCATATTTACAAGGTGACATTCAAAGTATAATGCAGTGCTGTTCCATGACATTAGTACATTAAAGATTCAGAAGACAATAAATGCCTAAGGACTTCACATTTTAAGCCACTTAAAAATTAAATATCAATATTAAATGTTAAAATGTAATAAAACTCAAAAGCAAATAAGCAGTCACTGCAGAAAGACAGAACTTGTCTTAGCTTTTAGAAATACAAACTTGCTACATATTATAAGATAAATTGCTTAAAAACAATAATAAGGAAACATTGCATGCATTCCTATGAATAATTTGGACAAAAATACACACACACACTGTATATGCAAACTTACGGGCCTATGTATACTTTGGAGTCTCACAATTTCATCTACAGTTATGTTTTTGGGATAGGGGAAGAAACTGAAGCTTCAAGTGAGAACTCATGCAGACACAAAGGGAGGGTATTCTGAGTCCTCGAAGAAGGCACACCCACACAAGGACTGAACTGACATGAGCCAGTAGTGTCAACTGCTGCATCACAATGCTTATCCCAGTTTTTATGTAAACATCAACTCCGACTGTAGAGTTGCTGACAACTGAATCATTTACAAACCTGTTACCAGTCTAGTAGGCTCAAGAGAGTTATGGGTATATGAACATCATCATCATCATCAGTCATGAAAGGATCTTTTGGTCTTGGCTGAAGATTTCCTACAAGGCCAGCAGCTGTCAACTCCTTGTATGACAACCTCAGGGCCTTTAGTCTACCAATCTTGAAACCCTTTTCTCTCAAGATAGAGTCAAGTTCATTGTTTCCTTTATAATGAAATAATACATAATGCAAAGACACATCAAAGGAAGCTTCCTGATTGTACAGCAGAATAATTATGGTTTGAACAGGAGATAGTGGACAATTGTATGCATTCTTTAATAATTAAAGACCTGCTTTAAAATAAAAGTATGCAAACTAACACAATGCTTACTATAAAACAGGCATGTTGAGATGCATGGAACTAATCAATGGATATTTTTGAATATTAAGTACAACACTAATAGAAGATACAGACACAGCAGCAGTTGCCACCTTACCTTCCCCTGTATGACAATTACTAACTAAATGTACAACAGTGCCTTCCTCCCCTCCCCTTCAACATACTACAATAATAAGACAAAGAGATAAGGAGAGAGGGGGTGTCAACATGCTCCCCAAACCAGAGCTCAAATACTCAGCTACTTCTCCTGTACTTAGTTCTGTAATATGACGCATAATGAGCCTGGGACATATATGAAAAGGGTCTGAAATCAGCCCACTTACCTGGTAAAAAGAAATAGTTAGATAAATTTCCTTCATAACTCAATTGAATGATTCCTGGCTCTTTCCATAGCTTAAAAGAGTACCCAGGATTTTGACTTGAATGATTTAATGGTCTAGGTTTGAGTCCTAACTGAATCACTTCATATATTTATATATCAATATCTGTCTATATATATGTATGCATTTATGTATATTTATAGACACATACCTCCCCCCAGTTTTCTATCCAAATACAATTTATATTCTAAGAATTAAGGGTACTCAGTATAGTGATTGCAGGATAATATTAAAAAAATAGTAGTGTTATCATGAAGAGAGTTAGCCATTCATTTTAGAATGCATTTGGTCAACTAAACATCTTTCCAGTATTTCTAATTATAAAAAAGGATCTACAACAATCAGACTACAGCATGGTTCATTTATTTCATCACAAATTACCTTGTAAGTATTTAGTAAGTATCCACCCCCCAAATAGGCAACAATAGGAATAAAATAAGTTTAGATACTGTAGCCTACTTTTCAACCTCTGAACATTAAAAAAACATGGCAAAAGAAATTAAAAATCATAGCTGAGAGGTCAAAAAAGAGAAGCACTTTCTTATTTTTTGGAAGAAAATGTCTTTAGATACTATGATATGATAAGGGATCTTTGTATAAGCAAGTTTCAGTTATTTAATAGTGTACATAGCATTAAACATATCTACCATTATAAGGAAAATCAGAAAATAAAATAATTGAATCTACGTAAACCAAGTCAAAATCAGAGCCCACATCCATAACATTATGCCTAAATCAAAGCAGTTGAGAAGTACTTTTTTGGCACAGAACGTCTTTTTTCTCAAATTTTTTTTTTTACTTTTTAAATACATTTAAATGAATTCTATAGTATTTATGCATAACATCTTAAATAACTATGCACACTATTTACATTAGCCTGACACTATAACAGATCTTAATGCATACAGTTACTTTATAAGTATGTCCAATCCATTATCAGAGTGTCTGATCAATTATTGTATAGTGTCAATCAATGATAAGACTTTTCCTCAAGGGTTGTTGATAAATGGCTTTGGATAAATTCTTAGTTCTTCAATTTTAATTTCCTATAATGCTTCCAAAGTTAGTATTGTGTTTGTATTCCATCTTCTTATTATACACTTCCTTGAAATTGCAAGTATAGTCCATACTAGATACACGTTTGACCTATTCAAATGAGGACCTTCGTTCACATTTAATAATACAAGAGCTTTAGTTAAATACAGTGATTCATTAAATAAAGCCTGTAGAAAGTTATTAATACCATTCCAAAATGGCTTAATTTTAACACAATCAAAGAAAATGTGGTTCCAATCTACATTGTGTACTTGCTCACATCTCCAACATATTCCTTTTATGGAAGGCCTAATTTTACTGATTCTGTCTGGGGTTAAGAATGCTCTGTGCAAGCATTTCCAATTAAAAAATTTCCAGTATTATGTAAAGGATGTATATTTTATCGATAATAAGATAATTGTTTTAATATCTTCAGTTAACTGTATTGAGTAACCTTTTGTTATAGATTTACAATATGAGGTTTTAGGTGTTGCTTTATAGTTTATCAATATTTTGAAAAATTTTGAAATACTGTTTTCCATGTCAAAGTCATTATATATGATTTCATAAATGTGTTTCATAAATTTAGGTATTTCTTTAAATGAAGAATTGTTAATTATTCTCCTTAAATCTTGCGAATATGACAAAATACTCTGTAAAGTTAGCTAGTCCTGTTGTGGAATTTTGTATATTGTTTTTATTACTTGCATATCTAAAACTTTTAGTTCTTTGATACATTGGAGCCAAAAAGAAATCCTTTCTGTTCCCAGGAATTAATAATTTCTCTACATAATTTATGTGGAAAGCTCTTTGTGACTATAAATGGTGATAAAAGATCAAACCAGATTTTTTAATCTATATTTGCCTTAATAATTTTCCTAAATGAGTCAATGTAATAATTAATCATAAGAGTTTTAGTGCGTTTAGTTATGTTATATTGCATGTTGTTGTGTCTTTCGGCTTTTCCCGGTTAGGGGTCGCCACAGCAGAACTCCGGTCCGCTAATGATTGGCAGTAGATTTTTACATGCCGAGTTGCTGGCCCTGACGCACAACCTTCAACGAAGGTACACCCATTCACGCATGTCTGCACACAGAAGGCACACTAGCTGAGAATTGAACAGGACAACATCTTACTGTGAGGCGACAACGCTACCGCAGCACCACCACCGCAGCCAGTTATGTTATATTGCATACTAATACATAATATGTGCCATGGCAAGTTGTTTTTATCTGTTATTTGAATTTTTTTGTAAATCAAATTCATTTATTGATATTACAATTAGTAATTCTTTCCAGTTTGTAGAGTAATTTGGACTTATCCAATCTGAGATTGTTTTAGATATTGATGCTTTTATATATGTTTCTATATCAGGAAAGTTTAATCCTCCCTGTTTCCATGGTCTGATATGATGTATTAAAGCTATTATGTTTCTTTTGGGAAACCATACAAATGTTATTGGGTGTGAATTTATTTCTTTAAGTATATTCCTTTCTGGTAACAGTTGTATTGCCAAGGCTATATATAGGATCTTGGACAGTAAACCCATTTTTATTAACTGTAGTCTATCTTGGAAAGTTAATATTAGTTTGTTCCATTTTTCCACAGAGATTTTGTGTCAATGATATTATTGTAGTTTTTTTAGACTAATTCATTATTATCCTTGCATAACTCAATTCCTAGATATTTTAAGGTAGATTCTTGTTTCCCTATGATGTGATCCCCCTTAGTCTGCAGTTCTTTTTTTATTTAAAAATACAAATTTTGATTTTGATTTATTGAAATGGAGTCCTGAAGTCATGTGAAATTTGTCAATTAATATATCTAATTATTCTAATGTCTCTTTTGTATTAGATAATGTTAGTACTATGTCATCAGCAAATAGCAATAGTTTAGAATTGTATTGTTCATGAACATATATTCCTTTGATTTTTATATTGTTACAAATTGAATCTGCCAATATTTCAATAGCCAGAGCAAATAGAATCAGTAACATGGGACATCCTTGTTTAGTGCCTTTTGTTATATGTATAGATTCAGAGATAAAAGGACCTAACTTGACATACGCTAAATTACTTGTATATATATTCTTTAGGAGATGAGCAAATGATGCAGGAAATTTAAATAGCATTAGGATTGTGAATAAATAGTCCCAATTTAGGGAATCAAAGACTTCTCTATATCTAAGCCAATTATGAGTGTTTCTTTATTTTCTTTATTAACATAATCTTTAAGAGAAATTATCCTTTTAATATTGTCATGTGTGTGTCTATGATATATAAATCCAGTATGATCATTATTTATTGTTTTGGATAGTGGTATTTTCATTCTGTTAGTTAATATTGTCATAAATATCTTATAGTCATTATTTAATAATGATATAGGTCTATATGAGGTACAGAGGTTTGGAGATTTGTTTTCCTTTAGGATTGGTATGATTAAGGAATATCTCCAAGAGGGTGGTATTAAAGCTTGTGACTGAATTTCTAATAGAGTTTTATGGAAGAGGGATAGTTTGAAGGAAAACGTTTACATATTTCCATAATTATGCCATCTATACCTGGAGCTTTATTATTTTTACCCTCTTTTATTGTATCTGTAATTTCTTTGTAGAATATGGGTGCTTGAAAATCTAGTTTTAATTTTTCTGGTATTTTTTTATATTAGAACATTTTTCATCTAGATTTAATTGATTGATATGTATATTTTCTTTTTGGAAATGTTCCATATAGTGATTTCTATAGGCATCAAGAATGTCACCTATATCCGAGACATTTTTCCCTTTCTTTTCATGGAAGATAGTTTCAATGTTATTAGCTTTTGATTGTATTTTGATTCTTGTGGATAATATTGTAGATATTTGGGATAAGTGGCCAAGGTATTAATTTTTAGTTTTTCTAAAGCTAAACTAGTTTTATGTGTTAGAATTTCATTGTATTTATTGTGTAATACTTCTTTCTTTTTCATCTCCAAATGATTTTTATTTTTTTCAGCTTTTACTGACAAAAGTTTGGATTGTAGATCTAATAATTCAGAATCCCATTCTCTGATTTTTTTTCATACCAAGTTAGGGTTTTACAATATATGTAAGCTTTTAATGAGTCCCATGTCATTATTTTATTTATCTCTGTGATGTAATTAATATCTAAAAAGAATTGTAATTTAAATAGTAACCAGGGTTTGAACTCTTTAATTTTAGTTATACATGCTGGAATTCTGGAGTTAAAGATTAATGGTTTGTATCCAATTTGAAGTTTTAGTATCAATGAATTGTGGTCTGAAAAGGGGCAGGGAGTAATTGAGAAATTAATGATTTTAGACAGTAAGTCATGGGCAGCAAATATTTTATCTATTCTAGTATTGTACCAAATCTCTGATCTTGAAGGGAAAACAACGAAGGTTTATTTTCTTTAAATCTGAAAGTATTTACAAGATGAAATGATTCTACCCACTTGTTTAAAGATTTTGATACAGCAGATGTACGCAGCTGTCTTTTATTTGTAGTTTCAGAAATATCAAATATACAGTTAAAATCTTCTCCTAATATTAATTTGCCTTTATAATTATTGGAAATGAAATCCAAATGTTTTTTAACATTTCCTGTTCCAATGCCTGGGAACCAGTATAGATAAGATAGGGTTCATATTCTGTTATTATATTAACTATTACTAATGCCATAAGACCTTCTTTATCTTCATACTTATTAATGATTTCTGGGTTAATCACATTTGTTTTCCATAAAATTGTTACCCCTTTTGTCTTTGTCTTATAAGTGGATTGCACCAATATCCTATATTCCTTAAGATTCCATTTGTAATTGTCATTTGTTTTGAAATGAATTTCTTGAAGGAAGACAATTTGTTTTTTGCTCAGTTTTAAATATTTCAGTAGATTTGATCTCTTGCTAGGATTGTTTAAGCCATTGGTATTTAAAGATAATAAAGTTAAATCCATCTTAGGTTATTTAGACCATGTATTTTTCTTTTACTGTGATTATTAAACATTTTCCTCTGATAACTATACAGTATGTGTTTGAGCTTTTAAAGGAAATTATCAATTTTATACTTTGAGTGTTTACCAATAAAGTAATGTTTTGGTCAGGCATACAAAAAATGTTTTTGTGAAATAATAAATTTAAATTAATAAATGTTAATAAAACTAAGATCTGCATTAGCCATGGAATGAAAATCATTCCTAATCTGATGGATAAACCTAAGTCCAATCAGATTATCACTCATACCTTGACAACCAGAACATCTGTGCTCCATAAATTGAATTATCATATGGAGAATATTTGTAATAGGAATAAGCAATATTTATATTATTCTGAACAACTATAGTACTATTGTAGATTAGACAGAATTCTAATACAATATAAATGTCTACTTATTGTATAGCAGTTAATATTTACATGAAAGATAGATGACAAGCAATTCAATCATAGTAAAGTAGGATGTGTCATATATAAAACCTCAGTAAAAGATTATAGCACACAGTTATTTAACATATTCACCCTTATTGATGAAGTCTTTCAAAACTTATTATTTAATATAAATATATGGTAATAATATTTATAACTAATGTTTATAATACAATGTATTTTACTGGATATATCAGCAGTTGTATTTCATTGTTTGCCAGCATTTAAGTAATCACTTTGTTGCTAAACTTACATAAAACATCAAGTTTGTTTTATGTGAACATTGATGAAAGTTAGTGCATTTTAATTATCAGTGCATCCCTCTTCCCCCCATTTCCTTCACATGAGGATTTTCATACTTGTCATTTCTTATTATAAAATGAGTGAAATTATAGGTTAAAAACAAAAAATTCAATTATTGTGATTAATGATTACAAATTCCCTTTCCATATTTATAAATTGCCATTTTATGGCATATACTGAAACTTTTTAGATTTAAATGGCAACATTCTATTTTGTATAATCAGCAAAGATTAAAGTGAGTGATTATTGGCAATTTAATAATATTTGTTTAGAATGTGTTGTTACATTCTGTGACATTCCTAGTTCAGGTTTCTATTGTTTCCCTTGAACAACTTTGTCAGTTTGATGTCATGTATAAAACATTAGTTACCTTGGTAACAGCTGAAGTTTTATGTATGGTCAAGATGGGTTACAAAACCACAATTCAAGTTAAAGCAATTATATGACTTGTTATGCACATTTGCTTATATGAGAAGATCATAATGCTTCCGCTTGATGTTCAGTATAGTGTATGTCATTTATGGCAAGTTAGAACAATAGTGTTATTATACACAAGCCCATGTTATTAAACCGAGAGTCTATTGTCAATTTAATACTATTTGCTCAGAATATGATTGTTACATTCTGTGGCATTTCAAGTTCAGGCTTCTGTTGTTTCTCTTGAACAACTTTGTCAGTTTGATGTCATCTACAAAGCATTATTTACCTTGGCAATTGCTTAAGTATTACATATGGTCAAGATGGGTTACAAAAACTACAGTTCAAGTTAAAGCAATTGCATGACTTGTTATGCATATTTACTTATATAAGAAAATCATCATGTTTCACCTTGATGTTCAATGTAGTGTATGTCATTTATGACAAGTTAAGACAGTAGTGTTATTATACACAAGCCCATGTTATTAAAACCTGTCTTTAATAGCTAAATTCAGCAGACTGCTTCATCTTATATGACTATTATATATTTTATGTCTAGATTTACTAAAATCATATATTACATAACTATTGTGTGTGTGTGTGTTTTTTTTGGCTGTTGCTTCGTTATTTGAGAGACCACAAGCTGTAATGCTTATTCTTATTATTATCTCCTTCCAAGCATGTTTATATAGTCCATAGACTTTAAATTATGAGACCCTTCTAGTTTCTTGTTTGTTATAAGTATATTTCCATCCTTACATACACACATACAGGTACTTCAAGCACGGGCAACAATGCCCATCCAGTTTTGCCAGAATACCCTTCACTAGTTCATGTGGTATGTTTCCAGGCTGTTCTTAAAATATCCAAACCAATATTTGTCCTGTTCCATTTTACCAGCCTGTTCCATGCAGTGGCCACTCTACCAGTGAACCACTCCAACACACCTTCCATTCCCACAGATATTTCCACGAAGGAAATCTGATGACTCTCTAGCACTTTCTGGCAACCCTAAAACAGCCCTACAATCAGCTATCCCCATATGCCCACGACGTCTGAGCAAGCTCACCTCCCAGACCACTGCAAATGGTACTGAATAAGACCAAGTGCATTTAGTCTTTCACAATAACTCAGACTTCCACTCTTATGTAAGTCCTTAATGTATTTGGACCAAAATACATTTTAAATATAAAATTGTGCTTATTATTATTATTATTTTTTTTTAATCAAGAATCAACTTAATGAGCTAAATGAAGTGTTGGGAGACCATCAATATGTGTACATGTGGTTTAAAACAGCCCTTTTATTTTATATATATATTTTTTTTAAACCAAAAACTTCATTGCCAAGAATAATCTTGGAGGCTCCTCAGAGGCTTTAAGCATTATTGTCACTTTGTCTCCATTATCATAGCAACCTGGGGGCATCTGTTTCTGTTAGTGTGTCTGTGTACTGCATACCAGAGGCTCACAATGATGCACCTGAAGCAAAACTTCACTTCACCGCAACTTCAAGGCTTAATTCCCTCCCTTTCAGTGAGGCAGCAGCCAGGAAAAGAATGGACAGCAAACAGAAAAAAAAAATCCCAACAAGCCTCCACAACAAGGGATAACACATTCTTCTAGCCTTCCCACCTTTCATTCAGCAGATGTATAAACAAACTATTCTCTTTCAAAATATCCCAAAAAAATATCCCAAAATCAGTTTTATCCATCTCCTTTCCCCTGGATCCAGGCTAAAACACCAAATGTCTCTTCCTAATACACAAGCATCAGTAAACCTCGATCACAAGCTGCAACCCACAGCCTCCCCAGAGACGAAAATGGCAACATACAACAGCTGCATCCACACACACACCATGTCAGGCTTAATCAAACAGCACTCGAAGGTATGATACCTGCCATAATTGATATTAACTAGGTTTAGACAGAATAATAATGACATCTGTACTAGCTGCCAGACACATCTGCATCCATGCACACCATATCAGGATTGATCAACCAGCACTCGTAGCTGTGATACCTGCCATAATTGATATTAACTATATTTAGACAGAATAATGATGACATTTGTACTAAGAGCTTGCTACTATTATTTAACTAGGATATACATGACATTTCTAAATCATACTTTAACTGAAGAAGGCATTAGTCTCCATGACAGCATTTTTTTTCAAAACACTCTACTGTTACTGCTATTATATATGATGTTAATTTGTTACATTTGAGTCTGAACTCTGATGAATGGTACCTTGTTGAATTAATTAATTACTTAAATTATTATAAGTAATATCAATGAAAAATGAACAAGTGTTAGTGATAAGTATTCAGTGAGTTCAAGTAAGGGAATAGAAACTTCTACATTTGTATTATATGTTGCTTTGTTTGGCTTATATATAATGTAAATAGTAACCCATCTTGACCTACCTTTGTTTGTGAAGAATTATTGGACTCGTTGAACATTCTGAATAAATCATTACTGTTTCTCAGTTGTTTAAGAAGCCCTCCTTTTTTACAATAAAAACAGATGACAAGTGATGTACCATATCAGTTGATACTTCGAGAGCTGTAGTTGTAAGAGTTATTTATTTGGGACAGCTATCTTGGAATCAATTTTTTGTTTCTTCTTTCTAGTCCAAGGATTTATTTCTTTTATTCTTTTAAGAGTAGGGGCTATCCATTCCATTTCTTATGGGATAGACACTATGTTGTTTTTGATGAATATAGTAGCTTCTTCTAAGTCATTAAAGGTTCTCATTTCATTGGCAAAAGGTATTTTTATCTTGACTGGAAAGGCCAGCTGTGCTTTAATGTTGTTTTGTTTCAGCAGTTTTATTATTGGCCAGACATTTTTCCTTTGTTCTAGTATTCTGGAAGAATAATCATTGTCAAACCTTATCAGGCTTTGATTGTATTTTAAGGGTGATTTTCTCCAAGTAGATTTTGATATTAGTTCCTTGTCCAGAAATGAAAGATATTTCATTACTATGGATCTAGGTGGAGTATTTGTTAAGTTAGAAGCAGGTTTCCTCAGTGCTCTATGCGCCCTTTTAATTCAAAATAAAAGTCCCTCTTTCAAGTTTAAAAAATTCAGGAATCCAGGTTGTTAAGAATTAAATAATGTCTTCACCTTCAGTGTTTTCAGGCAGACCAAAGATCCTTATGTTGTTTCTCCTTTCCCTGTTTTCAAAGACATCTATTTTGTTATGCAGCCATGTATTTTGTTTAAGCAGACTTTTTTTGGGAATTCTTCCTCTTTGAGTCTCCCTTCAATGTCGTTTAGAGAAGTCTCTATATTTGTTATTTTTGTATGGTGTTGCTGTAATAGTCCCTTAAGAGTATCAGTCTGTTTTTGAGAATTTCATTTGAGGTTTCCTAAGTCATTTTTAAAGCCATCCATCTTCAAAGATAATTCCTGTAAGGTAGATGTCATCAATTGCAGTTCTTTTTTCAAAGCAGAACTGGATGAGAATTCCTTGAGTTGTTCATATTCAGTGACTCAATATATCTCCAACTTACCTGACAGGAAAATTGTTGTATAACTCCACCAAAATTGATATTTATGTAGTTTAGTAGTTTATAGATTTCAGACATTTTAAACTTGAACATAATAACATTTTCCTATATTATTATACCAATTTATGAAGCTCTCAAAATTAATTCTCAGTTGGCCATCTAGGCTCTGACCCTTGGCACAGAACATCTGATTGCTTTCTAAATACTTAAACTCCTTATTAAATTAAGCATAAAAAGACGGATTAAACTCTGTGAATGAATTAATGAGACTTTGTAAGTGTGGTTTATTACATATTTTATGAAGATACAGCTATTGAGTTATTTCTTATATTACAAAAAACAGTATCACTTGATGTGAAACACAATGTTTGTAAAAGGAAAATTTGCTACTGACAATAGTTCACTCTTAACCAGCTCCATGATGCAGAAGGATGACTATCTAGGACTAAGTCACCCAGGTGGTAGAAAAAACAACTTGTGGGAGGGGCTGGGGTGTGGCTAGAAATTAGTGACTAATGCTGGCTAACCCACCTTAAGGGAGGGGTAGCATCCTTGGTTTTCTGCATGACCATCTGGAAGCAGGGAGGTATTATAGCAGGGGCATTGTTTAAGCTGGTGCACATATTATGGTGAGTGAAGCAATGCTTATGCAGTAGACAGAGATTACTAGGCATGTTCAGTTTTGTTTGTAAATGCCTCAACATGTCTTAAGGCCTTAAACAAAAAGCACCAGTTATTCCAGATAAAGGCCACAACCAATGATTTTTTATTCTTCTCTCTACAGTGTCTATGGACTTGGGTGAGAATTAATGGATTTCTAGAGTGTGGATACAATTTGCTCCACTACTCTGATAAAGACAGTATTCATAAACACTTTATTATGAAACGTTTGAGATAATATCTAACTGGTGGTCCAGTCAGATATCCAGAAAGGTGCACAGAGTAATAAAAAAGGCATGAGTTTTATAAACAAAATTAAATGCAGTTTTACTTGGAATGATTCAAGTAGAAACTACAATTTAGCAAAACAACACAGCATTTATTGGTTCATTCTGTAAATAATGGTTCTCTTCTATGTCCTCAGTATAATCTTCTCATGCTATGATTTATTATATTTTATACTGGTCCGGGACAGACAGATCTAGTCTTACCAACTAATAGCTTCTCATGAGAAAAAAAAAAGGTCTTTATCTGAAACTTCCCACACAGTTCTGTCTGCTATCTTAAACTTCTCATTCTATTCAGTCTATAATGACCCTGCAGGTATTGAACTGCAAAATATTATCAGAATTATACATACTACATATTTCACTAAATTATGAACTTCATTCTCATACAGATAAGTACCTAACTCCTCCATGCTGCATCTATTAGTGTCTTCTTAATAACTAGCAAACACAATATTTAGAAATAATATGCATCTATAATATGCCTAGATACTTTATTTCAGAACTGATTTTCACAACTCTGCTTTTCTTTTTGTCAAGTATACAGATATAAAGACATTAAACATTTTTCATAAGGGCCATTTCATTTCTTAAACACCTTTAACAGCAATCTAAATAATACATTTCATAATGGCAGACTATCTCATCAGAGGGCTGTAACAGGTGTTATTTTAACTTGTATTTATTTAAAAATCACTCTACTGTTAGTAGGCCCAAATTTTACTTTGCACATGTCATGCATTTCCACGCCTTCCATTTCCTAGTAATATAAGATAGTGCTGCCTGTGACAGAGCTCATGACTTAAGATTTTTTTGCTCCTACAAAGGGATAAGTGCTATACTGCTAAAGAAGCAGGAAGAGAAAAAAAGATGTCTCCAGCTTATGATAATGATCAGGTTAATCAAACAAAAATAACATGAGAGAAAACATTTTTCCAAACTGCATTAGTGAGCACTTGTTGATGGTAAACTGAATGCTATTATTATGTGACCGCTTTCAAAGTTGGTACACATAATTCTTCAGAGTGAAAGCCTCATCTATATTAGAAACCAAAGACAAAGTCACACAACTATTTGCTAATTTGGTACACCAACCACTGGGTGTACCGATTACAGTTTATCACATACACATCAAATAAGAAAGGCTAAGAAACTGCTCCTTCGAATTCACAACTTGAGGTGGTCTCAAAGATAGATCTTATCCAAGATCTTTAGAATAGGGTTGAAACCTTAGCATCCTTCCACTTTCTGACAAATAAGCCACACACTCTATATAATGAAAACACACCCTTTGCCTTGGGGGTAGCCACACCCCTTTTAGCAAGCCATGCCCATGAGCATCAATTTTTAAATGACTTATACAGTAATTGAATGGACAGCTGTAAATGATATAAAGCCATAGGCAGGGTTTTATGGTCCTCCACACAGTTCTGTCTACTACCACCCTGGCATATAACCCAGTACTTACCCCATGTTTCGCCCATCCTTCCCTTCTCATACTATCCACAGTACTTTAGTTTTGTTTTATCTCACTTGTCAGCCTTGTCTTAACTCTTTTCAACACATCGTAATTAGCCAAGACTGTGTAGAAAAGAATTAATTAAACCAGAGACCTGGGCTCCACAAGGCCACCAAATGTTATGGGTTCTACAGGCTTGAGTGCATCTTATAGCTTTTTTTACAACCTTTGCTTTAATAATGGCCTAAATAAATAATCAAGACAGAGGAAAGAAAATGATTTTTATTTTTTCAAGGAAGAAATAAGTTGCATCCAAGGCTTAATATTCAAGGCTTTCAACACAATAGTTACCAATTAACTAAGCAGTGGTTACCCATAACATGAGAAGAAAAATGCTTGTGAGGGCATATAGGATAATCGCCTTCCTCCCGACTGACCACAGAAAAGATAGTAACTTCTTGTGAACTTACTGGTGTTAAATTTGGATGAAAGTGAAAAGACAAATGTTCACAGTTATATACTTCAGGTTGCTGCTGCAATACATTTACACAGCATGCCTCCTCAGCCATTACCCCAAAAAACAGAAGCCTTATGTGTACCTCTTTGAAGTCAAACTAGTATGAAAGTGAAAGACCAAATAGAGCATAATGTATTTCAACCCATTGCTATTAGCTGTACATATGCAGCATGCCTCTTTTCCTCTACACAAGATGACAGCCAGCTGTATATACATCTGATTTCAATTGTGAAGAAAGTGAAAAAAAATCACTTACTGTATACATTCTAACATGTTGCTCCTAGACCATTCAGTGGCTCTAAACAAGCTATAGAGTGACCTTCTGTGCACACTTCTGATATATGATTTTGAGGAAAGTTAAAGAAATGACCACACTGCCTCCAGCCAATACACAAGTTATAGTGACCTTCTGTGTATACTTCTGAAGTTTGACTGTGGGAATGAATAAATAAATAAATAAACAAATAAATAAATAATGGCCTAAGTAAGCATAGTCTCCACAAAAACTACAGCAATTTCTGTGCCCACCTCTGAGCAGGGTCAGTTTTAGACAAGGTGGGGACCGCAGCAGAGGACCCTATTAAGCCAGGACTGGTGGTTCCAAGAAGCTCTGAGGCTGTAGATGTTATGTAATGTATTTTATTTCTTTCTTCACGATCCAAGAGATTTATGTATGTGCCTGCCAATATTATTCTTTGCCACCTACACATACATATAGTGGAACTGCTCTTGATAAGCCAGGTCTGTCACAAGATACACACACACACACACACACACACACACACACACACACACACACACACACACACACACACACACACACACACACACACATGCTGTATGCTAATCTGCAGACAAATTAGAAGAAGAATAGTTCATCTATGACATATCATTGTTGTATTGGAGGAAGCCAGAGCACCTGAATTAAACCACACAGAGACAAGGAGGACATACAGATGCCACACAAATGGAGCCATAGCCAAGAACTCAGACAGGGAGATAAGCACTTTGAGATAACACATCATGCCACAGTATCAATGATCTTTTGCTTCCTCACACATGCTGCCACATCAGCAAAGACAGTCACTTATTATGTGCAATACTGATGTTTGGCTGTGATGGAAAGTGAAAGAAATTATGGACAACTTGTTACCCTTAGGACATGAGGCCTGAAAAAGGGAAACAGTAATCAAACAGCAGCAGGGGATAAGTCATAACATTAGTGCATACTGTTTATAATCAGAACCTTTTATAGGCTGGTACTGCATCAACGTCCACATCTGTAAACTCCAGGTATGATAAGGTTGATGCTATGGCTGACAACTTATTCAAAACCACCTCCTTGAATCATAATTATTTTAATCAGCCCACATGGGGGTCATCTCTGCCAAATGTCTTATCCTTTCAACTGTGTGTACAATTTTATATATCAACAATTATTCTAATTGTATATAGTATCTACAATGTTTTGTTTTGTTAAATGTATGTAATAATGTGGAGCTTTTCTCCCCGGGTCTCCACTGAAAATGGGCTTCTCCAGGCTCAGTGGACTTTCCCGGTCAACAAATGCAATAAATAAATAAATAAATAAATAAATAAAAAAGAGCCCTGTTGGTGAAGCTGTGACTGTATCGGGATCTCGTTCCTATGCAGCTGTAGTAGCTAGTGAGAGCAGTGGTTTACCAAACATGAACTTATATATTAATGGCCCTCATCAGCCAGATTTCAATAGGGCTACTGTTGGTGCAGTTAACAAGGAGTTTGATGACAGCAGGTTAGTGTCTTTTTCAAGAAATTGTAATGCTTTTACTATCCAGGCCATTGAATTTTGTAATAATTGTTTGCATAAATGGATTAATTTGAGTGGCATTGCAGAGAAGCAAGCTAACAGTAATTTCTTTAATACAAAATAAAATTAAGTATTTTGCGACTTTGTTGAGATGCTACTGTAATTTACAAATGAACAATATTTTTAAATGAGTCATTACAAATTAAAAGAGTGCCCAAGGGGTTGAGATTGTAGAAATATCCCAGTGGTGTTATTATGGGATCTGTTTTTCATGTTGAACTATTGGAGTTTTTCGACTATATTGGTTTGAAATATGTTGATCATAGTGTAAAAAAATAATGTTTGTGTTTTGAGTAAATCAGAAGTTGATATTAACTGTTTATATAATGTACTTTGTGAAGATTTTTTTAACCAATTTTCTGGACAATCTTATGAGAATTTTGATCAGGTGTTTAGGAAAAATAATATCAACCATTTAAGGAAAAGTAAAAAGTTTGTTAGGGACAAAATTGCTTATGAAAAGAGGGAAGTAGACCCTGATCCAAGGGATAACTTTAGGCCTTGTTACAATAAGACAATTTCTAATGAATACATCAGGGCTATGGAACATGATTATTTGGATATCCATTTTTAGAACACCCTCAGAGGTACAGCCATCTACACCAATAGGTCCAAGGAGATCCTCCAGTTTAATAGAACAGAGAAACAATGGGGGGAACATTTTGAAGCTCACTTATGTCTTGGACCAACAACAGAATTGGCAGAAAAAGTGGGGAAACAGAAAAAAAGAGGAGGGGAAGATACTAAATATTCTAACTGAATATAAAAATATAGATCAAAAAGATGTCCTTCACCTAGCTGTGTTTGTTATTCTTGAAAATGATGTTGAATTGAGTTTGAATTTGGCCAGAGTACAGGAATGTTTCCTAAACTGGATACTAGTTTTAAGGCCCCAACTGAAGATTCTCAGGGTGTTGATAATGATATGCTACTGAGCACTTCCAGTGTGGATATTTTATATGAAGTTGGCAGCTTTTAGATCTATAACTATAGTCATT
Source organism: Protopterus annectens (assembly GCF_019279795.1). Taxonomy (NCBI): domain Eukaryota; kingdom Metazoa; phylum Chordata; order Ceratodontiformes; family Protopteridae; genus Protopterus; species Protopterus annectens. The sequence goes on from NC_056725.1 coordinate 1,557,946,256, forward strand.
TACCTGTCTCTGATTAACTGATTAATATCTTTAAGAAAGGTTTTTCTTTTGTCTCTACTAAAGGCTTTGATGTGGTTGATCCATTGCCGGAATTTAAATTCTTTTTAAGAAAAAATTATTGTTCACTCATCATGGGTCAGAGACCTGTGAATAATCACAAGTTGAGTAAGAGGAGTACATTTTACCCCCAATTTCACCCCACACTATTATCATATGAACAATTGCGTAAGTCTGATAGTAGAAATTTGGAACAACAAAACAATTGATACAATAACCAACAGTGTTTTAATTTAATTAAAAGGGAATATACATTGTTGTGTCAATTGTCCCACGATCCAAATATATGCAAAATTAATCCAGATAAAGGGGAGACGCTGTTATTAAGGATACAACCCTGTATATTGCTAAGATGTACCAATATTTACATGGGGAATCATTTTTTTTAAATTATTAACTCTAAACCAGATAAATATAATGTACCATAAAATTGATATGTGATTAGATGATGCAATTTCTGAACATTGATTTGATAACAATATTATTAAACACCTGAAAATGGAACATCCAGTAGTGCCATCAATTTCTGATGTCCCCAAGACCCATACAGATATCACAAATCCTCCTCTGAAACCCATAATGGCAAATGGAAGATCCAAGACAGAACCTCTTGCTAAATGGTTTGATTATAGGTTAAAGGATTTTTGACAATAAGTGTTATGTTTTATAAGATTCATGGGATTGTCTTTAAAAAAATTGCTAAGCTTGACTGTGTGGAAGATGGCATATTTGCTATCATCAATGTTAGAGATCTTTTTCTTGGTTATACCCCATGATCTGAAACTTGAGTTGTTTAGGGAAGCTTTTACCATTGGTACAACTTTGAATAATATGGATATTAATATCATAGCCAATCTTATGGAAATTGTTTTATATAATAATTTTATATTTTTGACTATGAATATTTTAAACAAATTAGATGTGGTGGATGAGAAATGTGGTATTAACATTAAGAGGAAGATTAAGAAAATGGAAAGGGACCTATATGAATACAAAAATAAGACTTGTTACCCTGAACAAAAAAAAATCCTTTGGGAGCCTTGATATTAATGAAGGGTACTCAATTAAGGAAAATGTATTTGTACAGGACGATAGAAGGGCTTCTAATGTTATTGAACACCCCATGCATAACCCTTTAGAGTACCCCCCACTTTGCAGGTCCAAGAGAATTATGAACCAGCAAGCCCCACAGCATTCTCAGGGGTACAGTGTGGCAGTGAAGTGGGGTATGGGAAGGGGAAGGGAGAGATGTATGAGATCCTGAAAGATGGTAACGGTACAAATGTTAACCATGACTCTTCACAACATATTATTACAATTGATGGTGCCAAAATTATTTGGCTAATTTTAACATTTTCAACTTCTCTGAGTATGAACTTACCCTTGTATTTTTTAGTTTACTATCAAAAGGTTTTAAATTTGTCCCTCATACCAAAGGTGATATCTCTAGGTACATTATGGACTTCAAGCTATTTCTACGTAAAATGAATTTAGAGATTACCTTACAAGGGAGTACAAAAGTACATTTAACCCCCCCCCCCCACTCATCTTCAATTGAGGAACTTTGAGGCATTAATTGATAAGGAAGTTAGGAAGTACACCACCTAAGGGACTAACAACAATAAAAAGGTTTTTAATTTAAACAATGATGAATGGACTTTATTAAAACAGTTAAGAACTGATAACAGCATATGGATCATAAAGCCTGATAAAGGCGGAGGTGCTGTGATCATGAGTTCAGTGATTTACGAGGGTAAAATACTCAACTTGTTGGGAGATATTGATACATTTAGGAGGATATCGAAGAACAAAATTAACATTGCTTACCAAAAGATTGACATGGCCCTTTATGATTACTTAATGGATGGATTGATAAGTACGGATATTTACCAATATGTAAGTAATGATAGACCTAGGATTCCTAACATTTTTGGAATACTGAAAGTACATAAAGATCCCCTTGATCCCCCATTGAGGCCTATCGCTTCCGCAGAGGGCTCTAAAACTGCATCCCTAGCAAAATACCTAAATATTAGGCTTAAGCCTCATGGGCAAAAAAATAAACAAATATGGAAGGATTCTTGGGAATTTTTATGGAAAATTGATCTGGAACTTGATTACCATCAGTTTCTATTTGTCACTATTAACATTAAGGACCTTTTTTCTGTAATCCCCCATTCTAAGTGGTTGGAATGGTTGGAATTATGCTTGATGGAAGAGGTCCAGATTTCCAAATATGATTTACACATTATTTTGGGGCTTATGGATTTGGATCTTAAGAATCATTTTTTTATATTTTAGTGTTGAATTTTTCCATTAAATCAAAGGGGTTGCTATGGGGGCAAATTGTGCCCCCACCTACGCTAACATAGTCTTGGCTTGGTGGGAAAAAGTGTATATCCTCCAATCTGAATACAGATATTGTTGGACTAAATATGTTAGATTTTTAGACAATATATGTATTTGCTGGGTCGAGACAGAAGCTAATCTAGATGAATTTTTGAATTATCTAGATACTACAACTGCATTTTTTTAAATTTACTCACACCATTTCTAGAGACTTTGTGAACTTTTTAGATGTTACATTAGAAAAGACCATGGATGGTAGTGTGAAGTCTAAGGTCTTTCGGAAAAACACATACTCCAGTTACTATTTGCATTAAATTAGTGCACATCCCCAGTTTCAGAAAAAGAATATAGTTAAGGGCCAGTTTATCCATGACTCAAGAATGACTTCATGTGACATGGATTTAGAGATGAATGTGAATTCCTGCATCAGCTATTTTTGGAAAGGGGATATCTAGCTGAATTTATTAAAAATATAAAAAATGAAGTTGTGGCAGGTAGAGATAAAACATTTTTCCCTGTGCTGGGTGGTGATGGAGGTAGGGTTTTGCAGCAAAATATAGAGAGGACAGCTAACTACAAGGCTAGTAGAGCCTTTATTACAGAATTTAATGTGAATATTCTTGGCCTTAATAACATTGTGAAAAAAGAATGGGAAAGATTTATGGAATTTACTGACTTGCCATTCTCAAAAAAAGGTCCCCTCAAATTTATTTATAAAAAAGGTAAGAGCTTGAAGAACCTTTTGGAGTTTAATAGAGGGAACAAGGAGACTTTTGGAAATAGACATAAGGGAACTTACAAATGTGGGGCGTGCCAACTGTGTCAATATGTGGCTAACAAGGAGAGTCTTGTTTTGACAAGTCGGGGCAGAACACTAAGTAGTTATAACTATTACAATTGTAACAGTGAGAGGGTGATTTACTAGGTGACGTGCAGCCAGTGCGCCTCATTTTATGTTGGCAAAACTGAGCGCAAACTAAAAAGGCAGATTTATGAACATATGTATGATATCAAGAATAAGAATGGCACCAACACCCTTTTCAAACACACATCTTCCTTTAGCCAGGCCAGGTCTAGTTTCTTTTTCCTTGAAAGCATACCCCTTCATATCAGAGGAGTGGAGGACCCTGGGAGACCTGCCTGGAATACAGAGAACTGTACTGGCAGGTTTTCTTGGATGCGGGCAAACAACTGGGGCTCAACGGGTATATTTCCATTCTATCCCTACTAAAACTAAGAGCTGCTAAGCTTTAAATGTTGTCAATAATAGGCACAAACAAAAATTTTAACACATAGTTGTGGATCAAGAGTTTATGACATTTTATTTGCAATTTTAGATAGAACTTGGTTCTATTAACATTGTGTGAAGTTGCCAGTAGATGGTGCTAATACGATAGTAATGGGAATAACATTCCATAAAAATGTATTATGGCTTGTCCTAAGTTCAGATTTTAGTAATGAATTTATATGTATAAATTATTTATTGCTAAAGATTTTAATGGATTTTAAGTAAGACACACTGCAATGTAATTTTAACACTCAGAGTAGTAGACTGTTTTAACATACTGAATTATAGTGTTTATATTACGCTGGGGGGGAGCGGCCACGGTGGTGCAGGGGTTAGCATTGTCGCCTCACAGCAAGAGGTTCTCTGGTTCGATCCTCGGCTGGGGTGCCTTCTGTGCGGAGTCTGCATGTCCTCCCTGTGGTCACGTGGGTTTCCTCTGGGTGCTCCGGTTTCCTCCCACATCCCAAAGACATGCTGTAGGTGGATTGAACACTCCAAAATTGCCCTAGGTGTGAGTGTGTGTGTGTGCCTTCAGTGGAAGGTTGGGTGCCGGGCTGTCAACTCGACACCGTAAAACTCCACTGCCAATCATGAGCGGACAGGTGATCCGCTGTGGTGACCCCTAACTGGGAAAAGCCGAAAGAAGAAGAAGATATTATGCTGTCGAAAAGTCAAACTGTTGACAGCGTAATAATCTACACGAAAATGTTCAAACCCCTGAACATTGATCACACACAAAAATAAAAAAAAACACCCAAACACAACACAAATTGCTCTATGCAGAGGGGCAAGCCCCCCTGCATCCCCACACCCCCCCCGCTACTTAAATATACCAACTCCGAGATTGCACTACATTGCTGTAAACAGAAATCTCCCCTTACAGAGATTTCCATTTACACGCGCGATGACTTTCGCTTTCAACATTTTGGTGCTGACAATATCAGCTTCGATATTGCCGGCCTTCGACAGGGTGAAGTAAACCCGAATTATAGGTTGTTTTTAATAGTGTGGAGGTCTTGTGTGAAGGTTTGAGATAAACTGTTTTATTAAGGTGTGATGCTGACTGGTTAGGCAATTTATGTTAATTTAACTTAATTACATCACTATATAAGGAGCTTTGATGATTTTGTTCTTTATCTGATTAAGTCTGTTGGTGGGTGAAAACGTGTTAGAAATTGTAGCGTTCAAATAAACTACTCATGCATGCTATATGAGCTTGTCTATTTCACCTTTTTTTGGTATTTATTGGTTTTATTTGCCGGTGTTTTCCTCTCTATATCTTGGTGGATTATCACTGAATTTATGTGTTACATAAATAACAGTACATCATTCCTTACATTTACTCACCTTATGGATTGGACAGTATAGATTATTTGGATATTAATATTTACAAAAATTATGAGGGTCATTCCTATTAATCCACTATCTTTCATAAGCCCACCTTTTAAATTCCTATTTACATTTTTCTAGTTACCACCCTTTGTGGCCAAACTGAACTTGGTGAAGGGTCAGTTTATCAGAATTTCTAGACTTGTTTCAGAAGAAGAAAAATTTACTAGTGAATGTGTTAAATTACATGATATGTTTTCAGAAAGAGGCTATCCCAAAAAATTAGTTTGCGATATGCTGAATATTGTTAAAGATGGCAAGTATAACAAATATGCACCTATGTTGACGGATATATTACCTTGTCCCCTGCAAAATTTAATTTTTGTTAAATCACTGAGGAGGACTGCAGTCAAACTATAATGCCAGACATTCATGCTGCACACTAAAAGTGAAACAGAGTAATATTTATTTCTGTACAGGCTGGAAAAAAAGGAGAGGTGGCAACTACAAAGTAAATATATATTGCTTCTTTTTCAAAGTTAATGATCATACTTGTAATACGCTAAATGCAACAGCTGACAATGTATAAAGATGTTGCACATGTTAGAAGATATCTGTAATATTGTCCTGGAAACTGGTATGTTTGTTAAAACTATTATTCTAGATAAGCATGTGGGAGTCTAAAAATCAAACTTAAGAAATGAGGACAGGACAAAGAATGAATAATACGTGTGCATTGTTGCATGCAATGTGTATTTTACAGTTTTCCTCATTCCACGTTTTATTCATATTTATTATTATTATTTATACCAAAGACAGAAAAACATAAGCAATTTTACCACAGAGAACGTAAAGTGCCCATTGATGACAGGCACTTTAGTTTATTTTTATAGAAAAGAAGTTTCACACTTGTTAGGCTTTGTGCGCTTACTTTCAGATGAATTATTAAGAGGATTATTTTGAGTAGACTAGTTGTAAGCTAACAGTCACTTCTCACATCACACAGGACGCCAGTTAAAAAAAACAATCTTCTATTCTGACAAAATAATTTGAATGCAGATAGGAATTGCAGTGAAACGATAAACATTTTTGGAATGTGTTAACTCTCAGAATGTGTCAAAATACCTTGCAAGTACTCATCATAACAGGATTTCTTGACAGATACCCTGATTTCTAGATTTCCTGGCAGAGACTCTGAATTCCTCACTTTCAGGAAAAAAATCCAAACGGGTGGCAAACTTATTGCTGAATGAATCCTGCTGTAAGGCTAATTTTCTATCCTGGAAATTACAAAACTATCAGTACAGAGATTTTTTTATGTGTTTCATAATACTGCTATATGTATAGGGTAAAATGCCTTACATACAAGCCTTCCTTTACAATTCATCATTAGTTTACTTGGGCCATCTACAAGCCTCAGGATTGCTCCCCCTCCCCCACCTTCAGTTCTGAAACAAAGTTTCAGCAAAAGCTGAAATCAGCCCTGGGAAATCTCAACTTTTATACACAAGCCTTCCTTTACAATTAATCATTAGGTGAATGTCACTGAATTGTTTTTAACAATTTTCTCTTACTTTCTGACTATCACTGTGAGGTGAGCACAGCTGCATTGAGCTCTATTCACCTTTCAACTTGGAGAGCTTTAATCAAGTCGGCCACCATGTAGCAACATACTCTACTAATTATATAAGATCCTTATTCCCTCTGTATGCAAACAGGAGAGCTCCAGAGTCTAAGATTAAAACTATTCCAAAACAAAACTTTAGTTCTGTCCCAATTCCCTTAGCTCTACTCAACCTTAAAGAGCTTGCTAGCAACATTTGTTTTCTGTAAGCTTAAAAGCTTTAATATAGTCTGATACGATTGTCTGATAATGTACTGTCTTACTTACATTTACTGGCTCCCAGTTCTTTTTTTCTTTTCTTTTTGGACTCCCTCCTGCTGGGGTTTGCTCTGCAACTAGTTCTAACCACCCAATCTCACACTGATAATTGCTACCCCCCTCCCCCGAGCAATTCTCATAGGAGGCTATATAAATACCCACTCTTCTGGGAGCCATCTTTAAATGTAGTATAGTCCCAACCTGCAGGAGCTTCCCTTAGTCTGCTGTCTCTGTTTACTGTAAGCCTTTTTTTTTCTTTTTATATGCATATACCTCTTTAATGTTGTCTGTTTGCTGTCATAATTTACAGGGATTTTTATGCTGTTCTATATTAGTGCTACGTTTATTATTGCTGTTTAGAGTGTATAGTCTGACAAAACAGTGATGCTTTTTTTACTGCTGATTGAATATGTAGATCTTGGTGATTACTCCAGTGTGTATATGTGTACATGCATATCTAAACTTACCTAGGATGCTGGAGTGGCTTCATAGACATTTCCTTTATTGATCTCTGCTTCACAGTATTCTGCATTTAGTATTAATAAGCAGAAACAGGCTGCATTCTACACGAACTACAGAACGAACTGGCACCCCACCTAAGTACCATGTTCAATCATAGCTTCACCTCAGGCTTTGTGCCTGCTGAATGGCGCACAGCAACGGTTATCCCACTCCACAAGGGGGGAGCCACCACGGACCCCGGGAACTACCGCCCCATTAGCCTGATGAGCCTGGTCTGCAAGGCCATGGAACATATAATTATGGAACTTATAAACAAAGACATTGGTAATCTCCATACTCTGGACCCCACCCAGTTCAGGTTTGTAAAAGGCAGAACGTCTCCTAAACCTGATAGATGTCTTTAAAGCAGTCACCAAAGCCGTAGACAAGGGTAAGGTGATTCACACAGCCTATCTAGATCTTGCCAAGGATTTCAACACCATCCCCCACTCTGGAATTATAGATAAACACACTAAACTAGGTATAAATCCCTATGTCACAAGGTGGATTGCCAACTGGCTCACTGACAGAACCCACACTGTGAAAGTAGCAGACTCCAAATCCGACTTCAGACCAGTGATAAGTGGAGTACCACAGGGTTCAGTCCTGGGTCCTCTCCTGTTTGGTATCTACTTTTCTGAAGTACAGGCTAACACAGAAGGTCTTTGGCTAATGAAGTTCGCACATGACTGCAAACTAGGAGCCATAATCGAAACTCCTAACAATGTGGACATCCTACAAAAGGGCCTCACTGAAACAGATGCCTGGTGTCAAAGCCATGGCCTCAAGCTCAATGCCAAAAAGTGGATTGTCATCCCCTTTGGTAAAAACTCTGTACCCATGAACTACAACATAGGCCGTAGTATACTTAACACCAAAAGTGTGATAAGAGACCTTGGGACACAGGAGGACAGTACTCTCTCCTTTGATAATCACATTGCCACAGTAGTCAGGAAATCCTTCTACGTGGCACTCCTCATCAAAAAAGGTTTCTCATCCAGAAAAAAAAGATGTCATTGTTCCCCTCTACTCATCACTCATTAGACCCATTATAGAGTACAATGCCCCTTTTGGTATGTACCTCACAAGACATCTACAACAACTGGAAAGGCTGCAGAAATACCTCACAAACAGGATTACTGGCCTCAAACAGATGCCCTACACAGACCGTCTCAAAAAACTCCAACTTTACTCCGTCGCATATCGCCTACTCAGAGGTGATCTCTGCCTAACATACAAATCTATGTCAAACCCAGAGCTGTTGGACATGCTCCACTTAAAGAAATCCCAATCCCTCCAAGCTACACGCTCTAGGGACCTAAACCTTGTCACCACAATAAACAGAATATGCCGGAGGGATAGATTCCTGTCCCAGAGACTTCCCATACTCTGGAATAAACTACCTATCTATATCAAACAACGCTCCTCATTAGCACTCTTCAAGAAAAATCTTGATGATTGGATGGGAAATAGGAAATTCACCCCAGGGATCACCTCTGTGGCTCTGCTCGACAGTGGCACAGGAAAATAATTTTCTTAGGTGGCAAAAGCCAGGGTGCCTTTTTGGCTGGGCTTGTATAGGCCCCAGGGCCAATAGCCTAGTACCTACCTATGAACATACTGCTGCTGTTTATTTTACACACAAACAGCAAAAACACAGCATGTGTTACAAATTCTAGCCAATATGATACCTAACTACAGTTCTAATTGGTATTAGTTAGCAGAAACTACCTACTATCAGTAAGGAGAAACATACAGTTTGTTTATTTGGTATATGAAAAGCAGAAACAGTGTTTGTTGCAAACTCTAACTTGCATCTCACCTAACTACAGTTCTAACTGGTTTTGTAAGCAGAAACATACTTGGTATTTGTAACCAGAAACATACAGTTTTTTTGTTTATTTGGTATTTGAAAAACAGAAACACAGAGTTTGTTACACATTCTAACCAGTACCTTACATAACTATGGTGCTACTTTAACCTATTAGACTTAGTACATTGTTACATTTGTCTGTTATGACCTGCCTAGACACTGTTTCCTATTCTTTGCGATTCTTTACTCTTCCCTGGACATTTATCTATGTACCTACTTACTGTACCATTTCTTGTATCCACTCTCTGTCTTCTGATAATCCTTCCATCATTCCCTGACTAATATCCTCTACTCTCTCCCAGTTTGTCTCCAATTCTCCTAAAACTGTACTATTCAGTTTCTGCTAACACTCTGTCTATTTATTGTCTTTGCAGTTTGCTCGGGCCATCCACAAGCCTCGGGATCACACCCCCCCCACACCATTTCTGTTCTGAAGCAAAGTTTCAGCAAAAGCTCAAATCAGCCCTGGAAAATCTCTTCTTTTATACACAAGCCTTCCTTTACAATTAATCATTAGGTGAAAGTCATTGAATTATTTTTAACAATTTTCACTTACTTTGTGACTATCATTGTGAGGTGAGCACATCTGCACTGAGCTCCATTTAGCTTCCAACTTTGAGTGCTTTAATGAAGTCTGCCATTACGCAGCAACATACCCTACTAATTATATAAGATCCTTATTCCCTCTGTATACAGACAGGTGAGCTCTAGAGTCTAAGATTAAAACTATTCCAAAACAAAACTTCAGTTCAGTCCCAATTCCCTTAGATCTACTCATCCTTAAAGAGTTTGCTAGCAACATTTGCTAATAGGCAAACAGCGACTGATTGTTTTTTGAGCTTTCTCGTGCCTCAGGTGTAGCCTCGCTATGCTTGGGCTCATTTCACTACCTACCACCCCCTTTCCCACCCACCCCATATCATTTCCTTTATACCTAACCAATGGTAACACCCACTCTGCACCCTACTTCCCCTTCCTGTTCTCTACACAAACCATAACTAACCCCTCCCCCTCCCACACTACAGTTGCAAACTATTACTTCTCCTTCCACTACCCACATTCCTCCTACCCCCTACTCAAACATTTACCTATGCAACACATTCTCACATACCTACCTGCAAAATAGACCTACTAACTCCCCAGTCACCAATTTCAGTACTCTAGCACTCAATACTCTTACTAATCATGCCTTTCTCTACTACCCTTTTTCTTGTACTACCTCCATTACTCCTCTTTCACCCTCTGACCGCACTTAATATCCCGTATCTCCTATTGTCAAAGTTCCTACAAAACCTCATACTAGTGATACCTCATCTCCTTATCATTCATTTGTTATTTTTGCGTCTATCTTTTCTACTGAAACTCCTCTTCCTATAATCAAAATTCCCCCCAGCTATACCACATTCCCTAAAAATAAAACAAAATATTTTATCTTTAACTTATACAAATATAACTGCCACTACTACCCTAATGCTCTTCTACTTGCAGGAGATATTCATCCCAATTCAGGTCCCACTCAACACAACTCCACCTATAACTATAGTCCCACTAACCTATACACCTCTGCCCCCCTAACAATCAAATCTCATTTTACTCAATAAACACTAGAAGTATATTAAAGAAGGTTAGTGAACTTCATGCATGGATCTCAAGCCACACCCCTGATGTCATCACCCTAACAGAAACTTAGCTAAAACCCCAACACCATGACAAAGACTTTCTCCCTCCTGGCTATAGTACACTGCTCCTTCAACACCAAAAGAAAAAGGGTGGTAGAGTTGCCATTGTTTACTCTAACTACCTTACTCTGACAACTCCTAATAAAACTATCCTGTCCTTTCCCCTGCTGAAATACTGACAGCCAACCTTGTACTTAACACCCATACCACCATCACAATAGTAGCAATCTACACTCCCCCAGGGGATAACTTGCCCCTGCTGGAAAACATTCTCTCATACTTCTCTCAACATATTCCTAATGAAACTATTATTCTTAGTGATGTCAATATTAATTGGTTAACTCTCTGTACCCCAAATTTTTCCTTACACATTAACTTGTATGGCTTTACTCAACTTATCACTGATGCCACCCATAACAACAACTCTCATACACACAAAACCCTTATCGACTGGATTCTAGTCTCTCATCCCTCTAAATATCACAACCCTGAAACCCTTCCCAACACATTAAGTGATCACTCCCCAGTAAAAGTACTTAGATATATCCCTCACTTTACTAAACAGCATAGATTTATCACATGCCGCAAGCTTACTAACTTCCACCCAGACACCTTTAAGTCTCTTCTCTCTAAAGTTAACTGGAATTTCCTTACCCAACTCCCCCTTGACGATGCTGTCCTGTCTTTCAGCTCCACATTTCTCAGTATTCTTGACTCACATGCCCCACTTTGCATGGTCCATACTAAATCTAATATATTTCCATGGCTATCAAATTCTACCCACATCCTAACGAAAAATAGAGACAGAGCATGGAAAACATGGACCAAAACAAACCTCCCTGCAGACTTGCTAAAATACAAAGAACTTAGAAATCAGACCAAAAAGTGTATTAATGAAGGTAAAAGAGACTTCTACTATAATCCACCCTCAGCCTTGAAATCTAACCCCCCAAAATTTTGGAACTCATTAAACCACATACTACATCCTGGTAGCCCTTGATCCCCCATTCCTTGTTCTGATATGACTCCCAAAGATACTGCCTTCACCTTCAACACATATTTCATTGACTCTATATCCAAACTATTTAACCCCAGTGCCAAGTCATCTACCTTTAATAATATTTCAAACCACTCTCTATCAAATTCCACTATACTCTCATCAAATTCTTTTTCCCTCAAACCTGTACCCACTAGCTACATCAAATCCCTTCTCTTTAAACTCAAACCTTGCTCAGCTTCTACTGACAACATTCCTTCCCTTTTCCTTCAGTTAGCTGCTGACTCTCTTGCTCTACCTGTATTTACCTTAATCAACTGCTCCATTTCAGAGTCCAAAGTCCCTTCCATATGGAAACAATTATTCACTCTACCAATACATAAAGGAGGTAACTCCTCAGACATCACTCATTTTAGACCAACTGCCATCCTCTCTCCTCTCTCTAAAGTTCTAGAAAAATGCATACATAAGTTAAAATCTGCACTCACACCTACTCAACATGGCTTTAGACCAAAGCATAGTACTGCTACTGCTCTACTATCATTCCTTAATATTATATCCCTTGCCAGAGATACATGTCTCCTGCCTATTTTTAGATCTCACTAAAGCTTTCAACACCATCTCTCACCCCCTCCTTCTGCACAAACTAACCAACCTTAACTTTGCCCCTGCTACTGTTCCATGGTTTTCCAGCTACGTCACTGACAGTTCATTTCAAGCAGTGAAGTGACAATCTGCACTCTCCCCTCCTCTCCCAGTTAAAATGGGTGTCCCTCAGGGTTCCATCCTTGGTCCACTACTTTTCAACATCTTCACTAATCTTCTTTATTCTTCCTGTTCTCAGTCATCACTGGCCCAATATGCTGATGACTCTACTGTCATCACTATTGCTGACTCTCCCTCTGAACTCATCTCTACAACACAGGCTTCCTTTAACTCAGTAGAAAACTGTCTCTCTGATAACCAGCTTATCTTTAACACCCCAAAAAAACTAAGCTTCTGCTTTTTCTTCATAAAAACTACAACCACATTAAATCCACTTTCACAATCCTATCCCTCAATAACACACACATTGAAGTGGAAACTAGCACTAAACTCTTTGGTGTCATCATTGACAATCAACTTAAATCTGATCTACACATTAACAACTGTATCAAGAAAACTCATCAGAAACTAGGGCTCCTCTACCGCAACAAAATGTTTCTCGCCAGTGAATTTAAAGTAACTCTCTCTTATGCCTGCATCCTACCCAGTGTATTATATGGCTCTCAAATTCTTACTTGCTTGAACTGCATACTCCTTGCCAAACTTGAATCTACCTACCAAACTTGAATCTACCTACAACAAGACAGCCAAATTTGCAGCCCATCAAACTTACAAGTCACATCACTGTCTCTCACTCACACACCTTAACTGGCTTGAACTACCTCACCAGCTTCTTCTCCCTCAACTCCATATCATCCATTCTATCCTTTATCAGCCTTCTTACACTCCAACCCTGTCATCTGTCATCTCCCACTATTCACCTGCTAGATCCATCTGGAGCTCTAACCTAGATCTGCTACAAATCCACAAATGTAAAACTAAGAGAGGATGTATTCTCTATAGCTGCCAAGGCCTGGAACAAACTCCCACTAGAGATCGGGTCACTCAAGCAACTTAGTCGGTTCAAGCTAGCCAATAAAGAATACCTGTTGAGGCAATGGACCTGCCTCTGTATCCACCCCCCTTAAACAGCTTATCAACCCTAACTGCACACCTCTTATCTGCTCCCAACTTATGTAACTTTCTCTAACTTTCTAGACCTTGTCTCACATTAATTTCTCTATCCTAGGCACATTACATACATTCTTATCTGCATAATGTAAGATTTTACATCTGGTGACAAAACTATTGTTAGTCCTGAATTATGTAGGATTCTAAATCTGACAGACACAATGGTTAGTCTACTGTAGTAAATCCTTGTTTTTCATGTATATCTTTCTTTGAATATTTTCTATAAACTAGTTGTTGATTGTTTACTTATTTTTGTAAATGATAATCTGTAGAACATGTGGAGCTTTACTCCCTGGGCCTCCACTGAAAAAGGGCTACTTAGCTCAGTCAGACAAACCTGGTCAACAAATGTCAAATAAATAAATATTAAAATAAATATTTTAAGTAGTGTCACATTAACTGGAAAACCTTCATCTATTGTACTGACCATGTTAAGAGAGACATTAAGACTGCTCTGACATTATCTTAATCTTATGAAGCAAAGCTGAAAGAGAGAAATTGCATGCATATAGGAAATAACTATTTTTTTTTCAAAACATTTTAATCAGATAGGTTGAAACTGCCTTACTGATTATTGTTATTGTAACAAACTGTATGCAGAAGTGTGGACTACAAGACAATAACAGTATTTCATTGTTTAATGAAAATATGAGTTGTTACTGAGTACCATATTATGATTTCTGCTTGAATAATTCCATAAATGAATGCAGTATACTTATTATAACAGTACATCTGGATAGCCAGGTTCAGTCTGATAAACAGCAGAACTAATGTTTTTAGGAATAAGGCTATACAGCACCTGAAACATTACTAGGCTACTACAGTCCTCTTTATGGCACATAATGCTCTGCAAACAGACCTTCCTCACAAGTTTCAGGTATGCAGTGCAAAAGTGGGGTATACAACAATGATAATGAGCTACAGATGACTACAGCAAGATGGAAGGAGGACCTGCTCATCTAGATGCATTCTTATGATAAGTATCTAACTTTCCTCTCTGGAATGAGCATGAAAGACTCCCAGGCTTATCTTCGCTGGTTGTTTCTTTCATGGAATCATACTTCTAATTACTGCAGTCCCAGAGAAAGCCCTGTATCTAGAGATCACATCCATTTTGTAGCATCTTGTGAAAGTCGTCACTGAAGGCCAAGTAGCTGTTACACAAATATCACTCAAGGGTGCATTTCAGAAAAAGGCTGAGTGGTAGATGCTGTCCTGGCTAACTGTGTCCTAGGCTCAAAAAAGCTAAATTTTATTGTACCTCCCATAATAAAATTTAATGCATCCAGTCAGCCATTTAGATAGTGTCACTTTAAAATACTACAACACATTTTTAATGATGAAGGCTACTAATAACTGAGTCTTTTCTTAAATATTTGGTTCTGGCTGTGATCATCACTTCAGATCAACAAATATTCTTATCAGTTTGATCAGTTAAGAAACAATATAGGCAGGTAAACTGACTAATTGAGATTAAGTCACAGAAGCTACCTTATCCATAAAGGAAGGATTCGTTCATTTTTAAAGTAACTCTTTCCTTATGAAATATGAAAATGGGCTGGTCACATATAAGGTCTACAGTTTTGAAACTCTTCTAATTGAATTAATACAAACAGAAAAAGTGCTTTCCAAGACAGGAGTTTCAACTCTAAGTTTGCAACTGGTTTAATAGGAAAAAGACTGAGCTTTTCAAACACAAAGTTTAAGACTCAGGAAAAGGATACATGAAGTCTTACAAGACAGCAACCTTTAAGGAAGGTTTCCACACTTTTAAAGATGCCAGAGAGAAAGAAATGGAACCTTGGTTGAGGCTGGTGATAGCAGCAAGGTAGACTTTTATGTAAGAGTAACAGAAATTTCTATGAAATATTTCATAAAGATAATCCAACACAACCAGAACTGAAGCCTTGGAAGAATCCAAACTTTTAAAAGTAGTCAATATAATAAAATATGTCCATTTGTTCTTGCATGTCTATATTTAGGCCTCTGGGCAGAGGTGAGAATTTGAACTACTCTAGACAGGTATATAACCTCTGTGGCAATTAATGGAACTAGAGATACCATATGGTTTGTCGAAGTAAGTGAACATCAATATAAGGAATGCTATACAAAAGACTCAATGGGAAGCTGAAGGGCCATAGATATAGAGATTACTGCAGATAAGACCTGAGCAAGGAGAACCACACTTATAGATGCCATAATGGGGCTAAGAAAAAGACATTGGACTTGTTGTTATGTCTGAATTTGTGATGTGACTGTAGAAGTCTGATGAGGATGATTAAGCTGGAATGGGTTCAATATCTCTGGAACATGAAGTTTGTGGGCTATCCGTTCTGCTGTCTGACAAGGTGGCTGGCTACAGATCCTTGCAAAGAAACACTTCCATGCCAGATCAATGCTAAATACAGTATAGAAATTACAGACAACATATGCAGAAGTTTGTCTGCACTGAAGGTGTCAATATCAGTATCAGCTGAGGACTTCAGGCTGTTGGCATTAGCTCGAGTTGTTAAAGACTGGAGTCTACCAAAGTTGACACTGACAGGCTAGGGATCAAGCTTGACCTTGATGGATCAGACTCCAGTACTGCTATTGACAACTCACTCTACTTTATCCCTGGCAGACATTGAGGACCTCACCCCAATGGGCTGAAAGTCAGCCCTATTGAAAGTGGAATCAGTACTGAGCCTAACCCTGGTTGCCAGATCAACATTGGAAGCTGTGAGCCTGAAGTCATGATAAATAGCTAGCATTGACAAAACTGTTGATGTCAAGGTGTAGAATTGATTGCAGCTTCACTAGGACTCATACTGAGAGAGAGAGGTTGGTGATGAAAACTAGGGAGGTATAAATTACTGAGAAAGCGATACCTGAAAAGGCACCTCTATCTACAGAGGAGAAAGTAGGAGTAGAAGCAGTAGACATATTTTGCAAGGTTTTGCACATACTAATCATAATCAATCTGTTGAAAGGATGGAAATAGATTTGGATCTCACTGATAGTGGTCTTGAGCCCAATAATGAGAAATGTTATTGTCTGAAAGTGAGGATAAATTTGCGATTCTATTTTAAAAAGTGGTACTTCAGAAACAACTTCTAGAACAAAATGCCCATTATCATCCATGTTATTTATTAAAGCTTAGGACTGGAATATAATTATCTATGCTTAAGTTCTTATTCATACATCTGCATTTCTTACAAGCTTTGTTATCCTCAGTAACGGTGAAAATCACAAATTGGCATGACCAATAATCACAAAAGTGAAACAGTTCTATGAATTCCAACAATTCACACTATAACAAAGTAAGCATGCAAATTTGCAGGGCAATGAAGTAAAATAGAAGCAAAAGGATGAGACAAGGAAATACCTTCAGAACCAAGGAAGGGTGAATACAAACTAGAAAAAACTGTAAACATTTTAAATAATCAGACCTGAAACATTGTTCAGATGACAGAAGAAGGCAGCATAAGCAAGTTAGAGACTAAGACCACTGCTAAAACACTTAAATTATCTAGTAAACCAAATGGATAATGTCCTCATGAACAGTATTACCCAGGTAGATGTAAGTTCACCGCTATTAGTTTTCCTCACTTACCTTATTTCCTTCTTGTTACTTGTTTTGTGTTCCGAAACTGATGAGTTTTGTACTTAACTATGAATGGATAACTATGATTTTTAGTATTTTGACAGACTGAATAACCCTCTACAGAATTGTAATATTGATATAAGATCTAGACCAGCCAATCAACTATATAGATGAGACTCATACAGATTATATTGTATTTACTATACAAACATGAACATTTAGCAGAAAAGGAACTGGAAATATTTAGGAAGATTACCGAGAGAAAAGTAAAGGTATTTCAGAGAGGTGACACATGAACTTAGTCATGCAGTTACAGAAATCAGTCACATT
The DNA here is from genome assembly GCF_019279795.1 of Protopterus annectens. NCBI lineage: Eukaryota > Metazoa > Chordata > Ceratodontiformes > Protopteridae > Protopterus > Protopterus annectens. The sequence goes on from NC_056725.1 coordinate 1,557,963,903, forward strand.
GACTGGCTGACCAGGGCTAAAATCATCAATAGGGAAAGAAATCCAGTCTTAATTTCCATTTAGTTAGGAAGTTTACCCAAGGCTTAATGTTCAAAGGCAATAGAACTATAGTACCTAATCACATGAGAAAAGCAGGCACTTAAGGGGATATGTGAGTCACATATTGGAAGAATGAAATAAAAGGAAAGAGACTGAGATGTAATACACTGGCCTGGAAAGTCAGCTCAAATAGGACAGTAGTTGTAATACTGTCACATACTCCTATAATTCCAAAGAAGCAATCCAAGAAAGGAAATGTTAACCTACACATTCCCAAGGTAACCCTGAAGTGGAATGGGCACAGGACTGTTTTAATTCAAAGTAGCAATACATATCATATGTAAAGATTATTACTCTAACTACCTAGAAATGCTGATTCTATCAGAAGCTACAATGCCAGTGTGGAAAATGTACTGAAGCCACATTTTCATTTCAAAAATACCCAATGTAGTTATATCAGACAATGACGACTGTATGTGATCCAATAATTTAAAATATTTAAATAACAGTAAAACATAAACATAGGTCTACAATTCTATAATGTGCAATATAAAGTGATCAAGTGGAGAAAAAACATTCACTTAGAAAATAATTTGACAAAGAGCACAGCTGCAGCTCTAGGGAGTGTCAGCTTGCAATTTTGGACTACAGGAATTCTCAGTGGCAGGAACTTAATCGTTCAGTAGCTTTGTTTCTGATGGAAATAAGGGTGAAGGTTACTTACCCATATTAACTACATTATTCATGCCAGGAAATCAATAGAAATTCAAAGAAGCTGTAAATGTATAAACAAAATGTTTTATTATGGTAAATACTCCAGGGTGTTATTACCTAATAAAAAGACAGGAGATGGTCAGAATTCAGCAAGAGGTCAACAGGCAGAAACACTAGTGATCTGAACAGCAGAGCAGCCCCAACCATTTTCAGTCTATGAAGAGGATGGTGAATGTGCAGTAGGAATACATTCAAGACAAATTCTTCTAAGCATCAGTAAGTGATGCTGTCAGGCAGAGTACAAAGGTATGGAGACCTACAGTTGACTTGTGACAATAAATAGTTGCAGGAAGAGACTCCTGTAGGAGTGTCTCAACAGATTAAAGTGTGACTTAATCTCTAAAAGATTTTTAAGAAGTGAAAATAGAATCAGATCACTTGGTTGAAGATGGACAGACCTGGAAAACCCAAAGATATAGTGATAGTGACCTGAGAAGACCTATCCCATGATTTTGTGTACAGTGATTTCAAATCCCACCTCTAGAAGAACTTTCCTACATACCTAGGTAGGTTGTGGACATGGAGTTTAAGGTACCCTGTTCAAGGCCTCAATAACTGAAGTACAGGTAAGAAGCTGTAGCCAAAAGGTTGCCAGCTTTGCCATCACAGTAATTCTAGGACCCACAGGTAGACACAGAGATGAGGAAAACCATCAAGTTGGTGAAAAAGGATGTTCATGTAATGCTGGCAATGGAAACTCTGGATCTCACTTATAGGAGAGAAGAAGCTAGGAAGGCAGCAGCTGTGTCAGGCCTGAGTGTGATAGGAATTTGGTGGGGTCATAGAGAATGATTTTCAGATAACCTTAAAATGGTTTTGGCAAGCTCTGCAGTAATGAAGCATGTTACTGACCATGCTGTTCGTAACAAGTAGGCAGAAACATTGACTTCAGTTACACTCTGCCTTTTACCTGATAAGTGCCAGGATACCACAACCACAACTTTGAAGAGAATAAATCCGATCTTGGAGAACAAATGGATTATAAAAAAGAGGAAATCTATTTTGTTATGTTGCTTCTTACTATTTTATTGATATTCATTAGCAGAGCTTTTATTTTGTCTTTTACTGCTATAATGGTTCCATCTGTCTGGATTAAGTTCAAAACTAGGTTAAGCAGTGGATGCTAGGAAATTATATGTAAGTAACTGACTACAGTGGAAGATATCTGCCAGCAATTTTTATGGTTCATACCACCTTAGCACAAGGAGAATAATAATACAATAGGGTTGGACAACCCTGCATTTTCATCTCACCATTAAGCATAGCAAGGATCAACATCTGGGGGATGACACACTATAGATGTAGTCTTCCTCATAATGAAACAGATAGTTTTCAGAAAAGTGTTTTGAATTTCCACAAAACTCCACCAGGGCTCTTTGTGATATTATTTTGCTGAGTGTAGAAATCTCAGTGGGATACTTCTGCTTCATTTCATTAAAAGAAGTAAACTTTGGGTGACAAAGTGGTGAGTGTTTGGTCTTGCTACCTCACACTATTTGATTTTCTTGCTAAAATATCACCTTTTTGTGGTTTCAGCATGTCCCCACTGTGTCTGCATGGGTTTAGCCAAATGCCTCATTTCCTCCCACATCCCATACACATGCCATAGGTGGACTAGCGATCCTCATGGTGTATTAGGTTGCAGATGTGAAGTACCATGATTGGTCATGTGTAAATGTGTGTGTGTGTGTGTGTGTGTGTGTGTGTGTGTGTGTGTGTGTGTGTGTGTGTGTGTGTGTGTGTGTGTGTGTGTGTGTGTGTGTGTGTGTGTGTGTGTGTTCTATGACAGACTGGCATCCTATACAGGATTAACTTCTCTGCCTTGCACCAACTAAGTTTTAGGAAAGGCTTCAGGTCCCTTGCAGTTTTAAAACAGATTAAGCAGATAAATGGAAAATAAATGAATATATAAAGTTTTCAGGGGGTTATATGACACAATTCCACATTTTAAAAGTGATTTTTAAATCCAACTCTGAAAAGTTCTTTTTGTCCTCCTTTTCTTTGGGAAGAATAATGCTAAGATACTCCTGTGTGTGTTTTCCTCCTTCTCTCAGTGACACGAGTAATTATCGTATGGTACTCAGATAGATAAAAGCAAATAAGGTCAAAACAATCTGGTTAAGAGAACTTTTGGACATTAGATAACATGATCCTAAATGATGTATATCATCTGTCATTTGATGAAGCATAATGGTGTTGAGATTGATGTCAAGTGAAGCATGTGTCAAAGAAAGTCGGCTGGTGGGACAAGACAAAATAAGTCATCAAGCAGACTAATACTAGCAGACGTCATAAAGACTTGCCAACAAATATCTTTAAAGAATGCAAACCACCACTGAAGACACCTGAAAGCCGTACAGCTGCTTATAGCTATCTCAGATGTGCCGTATTTCCAGGATCGTTTACTATGGATTTCACTAAAGCCTATGAAGTCTTTGAACTCAGAAATCTGAGGCTGTGGAAGACATCTTCACAATTGTTTGCTTTTCTCTACAATAAGAACATGTTTGAATGTTTTCGGTTAGTTATAGTCATAATATTTTATTTTTGGAAGTGCAACAGGTGCAGGACAGTACAGAAATACATGAGAATAGTTTTAAAAATAATTTTTTACAGTCATCCCTATGAAAAACAAAATGAAATGAGGGAGAAGTACTGTCTGATGTAAATGAAATAAAATGGCCTCAATAAAAAAAATCTTTCAGCTTTTTCCCGGTTAGGGGTTGCCACAGCGGATCACCTGTCCGCTCATGACTAACAGTGGAGTTTTATGGTGTCAAGTTGCCAGCCCAGTGCCCAACCTTCCACAGAAGGCACACACACACTCCTAGGGCCAATTTAGAGTGTCCAATCCATCTACAACATGTCTTTTGGATGTGGGAGGAAACCCACGCGACCACAGGGAGGACATGCAGACTCTGTACAGAAGGCACCCCAGCCGAGGATTGAACCGAAGAACTTCTTGCTGTGAGACAGCAATGCTAACCACTGCAACACCATGGCTACCCGGCCTCTTAGTAAAAACAAACCTCTTTAAAAATAGAAACAAATGTGTGTGGAAATGTGCCACAACTTGAAATGTAGACTTTAGAAACGAAACAGGTTTGACAGTGATAAGTAAATGAAGAAAGAATGTGGAGTCTTGTTTTTTTTTTTTTAATTTTATTTTTATATTTCATTACCTGGCTTTTGCCACAATAACACTTAACTATATTTTACAGGGGAGACATTAAAAGTAAAGTAACTTGTCTAGTGCCACACACTATGAAAATGAGAGCTATGTTATGACTACTCTGGACTTCAGTATCTCAGTCCAGCAACACTATACTGCTTTATAAGCCTGAAGATGTTGACAAATGATATCAGCAAGAGTAGCCACAGTTGTAGTGCTAAAAATTATCTGCATAGCCTTTCCTTCTGTCAATGACATTCTCAATCGGGGACACATGACTCACTGGTGATCTGTGGAACTATTTCAGTTCTGCAGAACTGCATTAAATCACTGACCTAATGGTTTGTTAACAGGTGTTCTTTCCTGTTTAGTAAAAATGCAAATGTATACAGACATAGTGAATTTTATAGGGCTTGTTTCCTGCCCTTCCTGTAACTAGTCTAATCCAGATACAGAGTTGATGTATCCAGGACTATTGGTAAGCTTCTGAGCCCCCCACCCAAGCCTTTCTGTATTGGAGGGAAGCCTTCTAGCATATCAGTGGGAGTGGGAATCACTAGGTAGCCTATCTACCACAAGAGGAGTGGTTTATGTCCCAGAAATTGTAGTTTATTGACCATTTGGGCAGTTTTTCCATATTTTTCAACTTTCTGGTTTAAAAGCCCACATCTGCACTTGTTTCCCACCTTTCCTGTAACTAATCTAGTCCAGATACATATTTGCTGTATCTAGGACTGTTTGTAAACTTCTGAGCAGTGCCAAAGTCTGCTCTTCAAATTTTCCCTTAGATCTGCTAGTTCTCTCCTCTCCTGTACTTTTACTAGCTTGTTAGTTTAGCACTTTACTAGACCTCTTGCAGCAATTATTGTAGTACACAAAAGTGCTACCAGCACTAAACGTTCTACAAGGAATCAGCTCCAATACTTATTAATGCCCACCCCTCCAGGCATGTCTAAAGGTCAGTTCCCTGTGCTTTCTCCTATTAACCTGGTGAACTTGGGCATCCTGAGGCAATGTAGCAACTGCCTCATGTACACTGACAACCCTTTCCTCTTACCCCCCAGCACTCAGACTTGTGAGAGATGCACTTATATATCCAAACTGGAAGCCACGCACTCTCCAGCCAAGACTGGAATAGCTGGTCAAGAGGAGAAGGTCAACACTTGTACCAGGCCACATAGAACACATAGCCCTCCAGAACATATACCAGCATTGCCTTCACATAAAAACACAAACCACACACCCACCTTCGCTGAGGCTCTCAATAAAAATCTAACCAAACAGCAGAGACCTCCAAGGCGAAACGCACTCAACCACCACAACACAATACTAATCACGAGACACATAACTCTCCTAAACAGTGTGCCACTCAACCAAAGCCCCTGAAGCAAAACAGCATGCCCAACACACTAGTCATAGGTGACTTGATAGTGAGGCACAATGAAGTCCCACTCACTAGGTTGAATAAGCAAAAAGTAACAGTCAGGTGCCTGTCATGCACCAGGATATGTCACATAACGCATGCACTCAGGTCCCTCAACAACAGGTACAAATATTACTCTGACATTGTACATGTGGGTGTGAATGACCTGAGACATACCTCCCTGGACTATCTGAAAAGAGACATGGAGGAGTTCTCGGATTATGTAGCCCAGGCGGGTATGACCCTAGCCCTGAGCAGCATCCTAACATCACCCAGAATGATACCACAGTACAAGTAGAAAATGACTGATTTCAACAATTGGCTATGTTTCTGGTGTCATTCTAAGGGGAGCCAGTATCTGTCTGCCTAGGATGACATGATTGACAAACCTTGATGCTTTGCCAGAGATGGCCTGCATCTGTTACCCCTAGCCTTCTGGATACTGGCCAAGGCTCTTGCCACCCCTATAGTGTCTTTTTTTAGGCGGTGTTCCAAAGACTAAGTTACCACTGTAACAGCTGCAAACAAATGCAATTTGAGGGTCATGCTGCTCAATGCTAGAAGTCTAAATCTCAAAATGCACTTGCTCGAATTACTCCTTAAAATGGAGAACATCGACATCTGTGCTGTAACCGAGACCTGGTTCGAGGCAGCAGAAAGCACTCCTGCACTAGCAGGCTACAACTCACTCCACACCTTTCGGCCCCAGAACTTGGACCGAAGCTCCAAAAGCAGTGGTGTTTCCATACTCATAAAGGATGCGCAAACCTCCAGACTGGTAGCCCAACATAATGCATCTGAGATACTTCAGGTGCAGCTAACATTGAGTAAGACAGCAATTCAGGTCATAGCCTGCTATAGGTCCCCAACCATGTCCCAAGATTCACACTCCACATTCCTAAGCACCCTGGAGAATATTAGGGTCTAACCTAACACTCTCATACTGGGCAACTTCAACTACCCCTCCATAAACTGGGAAAACTACTCATGTACCAATATACTTGCCCAACGATTTCTGGAATTCATTAATTCCAATTCCCTGGACCAGCTCGTTCTTACCCCCACTAGAGGTAGCAACATCCTTGACCTGGTCATTACTAACATGGGCGACCATTGCTCTACACCAATAGTCTACTCCTCCCTGGTTAGATCCGATCACAAGCCAATCACCTTGAAAATCCACACCCCCCCCCCCCACACACACACAGGTAACCACCATGAAAAACTTCTCCAAAGCTAACTTTGGGCTCCTAAAAACAGAGGTGGCTAACTTCACGGCACCCATGCAAATGGAGAAGAGTTGCATGACCGCCAAATCATACACCAATGCACTGTACTAACATGTACACAAATGCATGGATCTCACCATACCCAATAGAACTAAGATGCTCTTCTCAAAAAAATGGAAGCCAATCTGATGGTCCCTTGCCATAAACAAACTCTACAACAGAAGGAGGAAACTGATGCGGAATAAGGTGAAGTCCCAAGACTGGAAAGACTCTCTTATCAGCCTCGGCAAAAGGTTGAGATCCCTCATCAAATCCTCTAAAGCTAGCTATGAAAACACAATTGCAGCAGATAGTAAAGACAAGCACAAGGATTTCTATTGTTTTGTAAAGAATTTCCATGGCAATACCCAGATTTGCTCTGAGCTACTGCACAATGGTACGTCCTATACTGAACCAACAGATATTGCAAATATACTGGCGGACAGATTCAATGCTAACTTTACCCCCCCCCCCTCCAAAAGGATCAATCGTAATACCAGTAAATTGCCAGGCACCCAGTATTACTGCTGCACAGGTAAGAACAGCACTGTCCAAGGCCAAGAATATAGCTCTATGGGACCTGACAGTATCCCTGGCTGTGTTCTACATGAACTACAGAGTGAACTGGCACCTCACCTGTGTGCTCTGTTCTATCACAGCCGAACCTCAGGTTTTGTTCCTAGTGAATGGTGCACTGCTACAGTCATCCCTTTCCACAAAGGAGGAGCAACTACAGACCCTGGGAACTATCGCCCCATTAGCCTGACGAGTCTGATATGCAAAGCTATGGAACGCATCATCATGGACCTAATAAACAAGGATGTAGGGAATCTCCAAACTCTGGCTCCTACACAGTTTGGTTTTGTGAAGGGTAGAATATGCTTGCTCAACTTGGTCGGCTTCTTTCAGTCAGTTACCAGAGCTGTGGATGAAGGTAATGTAGTTCATACAGCCTACCTTGATCTGGCCAAGGCCTTTGATACGATTCCTCACTCAGGAATCACAGAAAAACCTACTAAGCTAGGCATCAACCCCTATATCACTAGGTGGGTTGCAAACTGGCACACAGATAGAACCCACAGCGTGAAAGCAGCTGACTTCAATTCAGACTGCTGACCAGTCACGAGTGGAGTCCCACAGGGTTCAGTCCTGAGTCCTCTCCTGTTTGGTAGCTACTTCTCTGAAGTCCAGGCCAACACAAAGGGACACTGGCTGGCAAAGTTTGCAGATGATTGCAAGTTGGGAGCTATTATTAACTCCCCAAGTGATGTTGACATCAGAACCATGGCCTTAAGCTCAATGCCAAAAAATGTGTCTTCACCCCTTTGGGAAAAACCCATTTCCCTTGAATTACCACATTGATGGTAGTCCACTGAACACAGAAGGCATTATAAGAGATCTGGGAACACAGGTTGACAGCAACCTCTCTTTTGACCACAACATTGCCACTGTGGTCAAAAAGTCCTTCTATGTGGCACATCTCATTACTAAGGGTTTTGCATCCAGGAGGAAAGAGGTCATTGTCTCCTTCTACTCTTCCCTCATTAGGCCAATCATCGAGTACAATGCTCCATTTGGCATGTACCTCACTAGACACCTGCAACAACTGGAGAGGCCGCAAAAGTACCTCACAAAGAGGATCCTAGGCCTTAAACACTTGTCCTATATGGACAGATTAAAAAAAACTCCAACTATTCTCTCTCATATCGCCTACTTACAGGTGATCTCTGCTTTATTTACAAAGCCATGTCTGACCCAGCTCTGTTAGAAATGCTACATCTAAAGAAATTCCACACCACACCCTCCAGAGGCCTCAACCTCATTACCACAATCAACAGAACATGCTGGAGGGACAGGTTCATAACCCAGAGACTGCCCATGCTGTGGAATAGACTCCCCATAAATGTCAAGCAGAGCACCTCACTGCCCTTTTCAAGAGAAATCTTGATGAGTGGATGGGAAATAGAAAATTCACCCCGGGGATCACTCCAGTGGCTCTACTCGACAGAGGCACTAGGAACTAAGGTTGGGTGGCATGATGCCAGGGTAATCCTGTGGGCTATGCTTGTAAAGCCTCCAGGGCCATTAGCCTAGTACACACCTGTGAACCTATATTTTTACTGTTTGTTTGTATGTGGCTACATTTACTAATGCATCTTACATCACCATCCTTCAATGAACTACATTATATTATTTTAATACCTATTTTCTACATTGTAATTCCATAAGATTACACTAGACCTTGCTTCTCTGCTTACAGATTGTCAACATTTTTGAGACAGACAGAATATTCATTTAATACATATATTCATGATGATCTTAAAGAAGTACTCATTAGCTTGAAGTATTATCTGCGGATAGATGTCCTGCTCCTCTTCTTCGAATATGAACGTTTGGATGATTGTTCACTGATGTATCCTGTAATTACTCTCATGGAGCTATGCCATAGAAATCATGTACCGTGTACTATTTCTGGTCCTTGATTTCAATAATAAAGTGTCTCATACTGGGCAATATAAGAATGTGGAACTGATCAGTGAGCTATGGAAATATTTCATGCTTCCCCCACAGAATAAAATCATACATTGCTAAGTTGAGTACGTCTTTGAATGTTAATCACAAGCTTCCTGTATTTACATGCAAAACCTCCTTTTACACTGTGGAAGACACAAATGGACTGACTACTGACAGACTGCATGTTACGGAAAGGGTGACTGGGCTTGTTTTAAAGCAATTCAATCTTTCAATGTCTGAGACATCTCATTTCACAGTGAGTTCACTGAAGCATGTACTATCAGCATGGAACTGCTTTAAATAATGCAAAAGCAATGACATTGCCCTGTCAGTAACAGGATAACGAACCTTAAAGGTCTTACTATCAGGAATTGCTGGTTTGCATACCGCAGTCAGCAATGCTCTCTCAGTAGCCAAAGGATCGTGCCCGAAAGTGTCTTACTTTTGATGAACACAGATTTCTGTCAAGCTGAACACTAGAATTAGGAATATGACAGTGAAGAGTCCCACTTATTTCACCCTGCGCTTCAGCAATACATTCAGACTACTGAGCCAAGATTCTTCATAGCCATAGCTTGCAGTAATGTCAGCTCAGACAATGTTCTTATGGTCAGTAGTCCAGTAAGCTACATTCAGAACTGCAAGAGGCCTTAGCAATATAATGACTCACTGTGACATTAGATTGGTTTTAGGCTCAGCATTAAATGTAATGTTAGTAAACAGTAACCAGACACACATCTGCACTCATGTTGCAAGAAAAATATACAAGAAAGCATTAAAAGCTTACAATTATTTCTGAAGATTACAATGTCTTCCTTTGCACTTTCTTATATAATTGTAATAATAAATGTGAGTAATGTAATACCCATTTTGTTTCAGTTTGATTGTGTACACTATTATGTACAATTTTCATTGGAATCACAGAGCAATGATCAGAAAGTTGTTTATCTGCTCTAGTTGTGTGTGTGTCTCAGTGTGTATGTGTATCAATTAATAATCTGAAATCTAATTGAGTCAGAGTCAAATGGAAATACCAGCCACTAAACATCACTGAATGGCTCCTTATTCCTCTATCAGATTTCTGTCTTCTCTATTTACTACACCGTAAAAAGAACTTCTGCCTTTGAGCTATATATTCCTTTGATGGTTTAAACCATTTTTGCTGTACTCAGAGTTAAACAATTCTTTGTAGTAGGTTTGGGTTGCAACAGCTAAATACTTTCTTATGTAGGTAGTGGTAGTGAGTGTGGGGTTGTGAGTAACAGGGGGCTGTCTCTTGACTGTAGTAAATGCTTTCTCATGTATGTAGTGGTAGTGAGTTTGGGGCTGTGAGCCACAGGGACTGTCTCTTAGTGGTAGTAATGACACAAAAGAACTTGACATGCGGGTGTGAAGCATGAGGAATGGGGTATGTGAACTTACAGTGGCAGTCGTAGTAGTAGTGGATGGGGGCATATTTTTTTCTTATGATGGCAGTGGCAGTAGGGTAGGAACAAAGGGTATTTTCTTGTGGTGGCTGGGGGAGTGGAGGAGTGCAGAGAATTTCTTAGTGGTAGTGGACATGGGAGGAGGATGAATGTTCTGATTTGTTGGTGTCAATAATCAGAGGTGGACATCATCATCCTGTGTGACAGCAGAGACAGACGCAACCTGACCTTAGTACATAGCAGATCTACAGAAGAGAAACAGATTATATTCTCTGCCTGCCTCATGTCTTCCAGATACCAAATAACTTTGCTTGATGATGGACATTTGAGCTGTACAACTGTTACATCATACTAAGTACTTTATGATAAAAATGCTCCAGAATAATAAAAGAGCTAGTCCACTAACCTTTTAGTCCTTTCATCTCTTTAGTAGTGCTTTATATTTATAAACCTTTTAATAAAAAAAACTATTGCACAAGATATATTCACATCACAAATCATGCAACACACACAATCACTGAATTACACAAAACAATGAATGACTTGTGTTGTTAAAATGTTTCAGATCCATAACAATAGAAGGGCACACACTGGCACTGTGGAGACATTCTGGCAGCTACATACTGAACACAGTTAAAATTATTGTAAGAAACAACCACATACACATCCTTCACCTGGACAGCCTCTCCTATCTTCTCCAGTTTAGAAGGATGTTCTCTATAACAGACTCCCAAGGTAAAAAACAAAAAGGGAGCATAAAGAAATGATAAATTCCATGTCCACAATCATCATATATAAAGTGTAATACAATTTACTGCACTGTCAACAATATAAGTACTTACAAAACATCTCGGGTGGTCTTGCTGTGACCTCTTCTTCCCACTGGCCAAGAAGGTCAGGATCAAAAGCAGCTAGGGCATGGTGACTAGGATAGCTGCCCTGTGGAACAAGGTGCCAGGGAGCATGATCAGCAGATTCTGAATGGTGGTACTGCATTTCAGGTCAGTGCTTAAGCACTTCAGTTCTCTTTTCTGAGGTTTACTTTTGAAATGCCTATTAATGTGATCCACTGTATAGCTCAACTTGTTTACTACAGGTAAGGAGGATGTTAGTAAATTATGCAGGAAAACTTGCATATCTATAAACTGCTTGTATAGTGCTAGTTGTTACCTATCCACATATTCTGACTAAATTGTCTTTTGGGGATCTGCTTAGAGGCCATTAGACCAGCAGCACCTGGACAAATTATTTGCCTGAAGCTAATAATACATTGCAATTTTTATAGAAAGGTGTTACACTCCCAAAGGGCTTAAACTTGCTGTTGGTGCTGACCATGTTTGCTTTAGTGCATTACTGGAATCCCGAAATGAATGCTGTACTGCTTTGCAGCCATGGTCTGCGTGCTTCAGTGATCCATTTGTGGCATTTACAATATAGAAAGCCAGTTATTACATTTCTAACAAGTGTTTGCTACAGTTTAGAATGAAGAGCCTGTTTTTTCATGTTTTCCATCCTCAACTTGGAAAAGAGGACTTTTTTTGGTTGGAGGTGGTGCCAGCTAAATTGAGGAACTGCACAGGATGTCACAAGACCTAGCTACAGCACTGGTCAGGATGGTACCTCCTCCGATTGCTGTAGTGGTGCTGGCACTGCTCACTAAAGTGTGGTATGACTGTGGTATCAGACACTGCTCAGGCTAGACAGTACCAGGTATCCACTTTACACTGGGGACCCTCATAACAGTCTTTTATCAGGTGCTCATAGTGGTCTCTACACAGAAAACAAGGGAAGATGTTTTCTTGCACCACTGAGAGTCCTGTCAGCATCAGTGCTTCTGGAAGACATGGCCATTCACTAGGTCACATTCCAGAGAATTATGGCTGTCCTCTCGAAATCATGCCTGTTGATTTCTTCAGCATGTCATGCGTAACATCAGGCACATAATTAACACAAACAGTTGTGGTGCTACCATTACTTAGTGCAAAAATAAACTGCATAGCATGATGCTGTTAGGGTGTAAACATTGCAATGGAATGTGTACGCTAGGCATATGTTTCCAAACAATGTTAGCAATTTTGCACTTTACTGCCCCTTTAGGCTGCAATATTACTCTATGTTTTTTCCATGTCCCTCAGGAGGTATTTACCCACCCAATTCATGCTCAATGTGGTTCGCAGGTGCTCATGAGAGTGCAGGTAGGTGAGAGATCAAACCCCTTATCATGCTTTGGCTTATAGCTGCATTCAGTAAAAGCAGCAATACAGGAACATTCATTAGTTTCTGCCTCATTAGCATAAATACTGCAATGGAAGTTTCAAAAGTTCACAATATAAACTCCAACAACTGCATAGCTACATTGTGTTACAGAAGACTGCAGTCCAGCAACAACCTAGCTTGTGGAAAGCTAGCAGAGCAGGGATTTTACTGACTGTTATTTCTTTGAAAGGTAAGTGTATATCCCAAAAGTTGACATTACCTTTTACCATGGCAATAAATGTTTGCTTGAGAAAGTCACTGAAAGCACAATAATATTGAAAGTGTGTTTTTGTTTGCAAATCTTCAACTGCATGTTTCATAGCTACCTAATTAATAGATCATAAGCAGTGAAGTGGCAGAATCAATACTCTGCCTTCCTTCCAGCTTCAGTAGGTGTTTCATAAGGCTCTAATTTGATTCCATTTCTAGTCGCCACATTCATTACTGCAAAACTGCCACAAATGACCAATGTACAGATGACTCAACCCTCAAATGCTCAGACACTACTCTACAAAAATGTAAACACAAATTCCAGCAGCATCCACGAGGACTGAAAAGGGGTCACGTGATACGCACCTGATACTCAGCCCAAACCAAACCAAAGTGATGCTGTTCACCCTTACAAACACTAAAATCAGATCATCTTCAAACCTCTTCATTCAACAAAGCTATAACTGAAATAATTCCACAGGTTAAACTGCAAGGAGTCATTATTTAACTGAAATAATTACACAGGTTAAACTGCTAGGAGTCATTATTTAACTGAAGTAGTTCCACAGGTTAAACTGTGAGGAGTCATTATTTAACTGAAATAATTACACAGGTTAAACTGCTAGGAGTCATTATTTAACTGAAATAATTCCACAGGCTAAACTGCTAGGAGTTATTTAACAGAAATAATTACACAGGTTAAACTGCTAGGAGTCATTATTTAACTGAAATAATTCTACAGGTTAAACTGCTAGGAGTCATTATTTAAATGAAATAATTCCACAGGTTAAACTGCTAGGAGTCATTATCTAACTGAAATAATTACATAGGTTAAACTGCTCGGAGTCATTATTTAACTGAAATAATTACACAGGTTAAACTGCTAGGAGTCATTATTTAACTGAAATAATTCCACAGGTTAAACTGCTAGGAGTCATTATTTAACTGAAATAATTCCACAGGTTAAACTGCTAGGAGTCATTATTTAACTGAAATAATTCCACAGGTTAAACTGCTAGGAGTCATTCTTCTTCTTCTTTCAGCTTTTTCCCAGTTAGGGTTCGCCACAGTGGATCACCTGTATGCTCATGATTGGCAGTGGAGTTTTACGGTGTCAAGTTGCCAGCCTGGCTCCCAACCTTCCATGGAAGGCAGACACACACACACACACACACACACACACACACACACACACACACACACACACAGACACACACACACACACACACACCTAGGGCAAATCTAGAGTATCCAATCCACCTACAGCATGTCTTTGGGATGTGGGTGGAAACCCACGCAACCACAGGGAGGACATGCAGCCTCCGCAAAGAATTCACCCCAGCTGAGAATCGAACAGGAGAACCTCTTGCTGTGAGGCGACACAGCTAACCGCTGCACCACCGTAGCCGCCCTAAACTACTAGGCATCATTATTTAACTGAAATAAGTACACAGGTTAAACTGCTAGGAGTCATAATTTAACTGAAATAATTCCACAGGTTAAATGGCTAGGAGTCATTATTTAACTGAAATAATTCCACAGGTTAAACTGCTAGGAGTCATTATTTAACTGAAATAATTTCACAGGTTAAACTGCTGGGAGTCATTATTTAACTGAAATAATTACACATGTTAAACTGCTAGGAGTCATTATTTAACTGAAATAATTATACAGGTTAAACTGCTGGGAGTCATTATTTAACTGAAATAATTCCACAGGTTAAACTGCTAGGAGTTATTATTTAGACGAAATAATTTCACAGGTTAAACTGCTAGGAGTTATTATTTAGATGAAATAATTCCACAGGTTAAACTGCTAGGAGTCATTATTTAACTGAAATAATTCCACAGGTTAAACTGCTAGGAGTCATTATTTAACTGAAATAATTCCACAGGCTAAACTGCTAGGAGTTATTTAACAGAAATAATTACACATGTTAAACTGCTAGGAGTCATTATTTAACTGAAATAATTCTACAGGTTAAACTGCTAGGAGTCATTATTTAACTGAAATAATTCCACAGGTTAAACTGCTAGGAGTCATTATTTAACTGAAATAATTACATAGGTTAAACTGCTAGGAGTTATTATTTAGATGAAATAATTCTACAGGTTAAACTGCTAGGAATCAATGTTAAGTTGTCATTCTTGCCTTCATTCTTGCTGGAGGGGTTCTATACTATAGCTCGAGAGCTATTTTTACCGGCTCAAGGCAGCCCTATAACCCACAATACCATGCGCTAACTCCCCAGATCTCGTTTGCCGCTTCGCTGCGAGGTTGCCTTTTTTTACCGGCTCAGGTCAGTAAAGAGAATTTTTTCTATAGTACTATATTTCAGGTAGTTTTCCAGATAGATTCCCTTTGTTAGGTCCCTATCGATTGTTTTATTCATTACAGCCCTTTTATAGCCCTTCTTCCCTTCTTTAGTTAACTTTTATCATTGGGCCTACGGGCTTTACCTTAGTTTTCTCCACCCCTTACAGTGTCTGTGTGTGGTGTTTAGTCAGTTCCCTTAACTTTTTTCTAGTTATAAGTTGAGTGTGTGTGTGGACTGACTGTGATTACTGTGTTTGCTGTTGTTAGGACTATGTCCAAAGACGCTAAGGTCTCGGGATTCAAGAAGTGTGACTCGTGCTGTCAGAAAATGTCTCTGACAGACGGTCACACTTCTTGTGTCTACTGCTTAGGGCCTTTACACCTGCAGGACTCTTGTTCCGTCTGTCACGGGTTTAGTTCAAGAGTCCTGCAGGAGCGTCGTAATAAGCTCATCTTAAGTGGCTTATTAAAGCCCGATGACTCCTCGTCCAAGTCTGGCTCGGGGAAGTCTTCAAAAACCGCCAAACCCTCGGCTCCAGCTTCTGAGTCGAGGACTGGCGTTATTGAGATGGCTCTGACATCGGTTCCAATTGGATCCGAGGTGGGCAAAGTAGTATCCACTTCGAAACCTGCATCAGAGCCGACCCCAGCAAGCAAGCGCTCTAGATCCCCCTCACTAGAATCCATCCGATCGGCTCCGAGATCACCTCTCCTATCGGAGAGGAGTCATAGGACTCACTCATCTAGGTCATCCAGGCTTTCCGACCACGATATTGATAGGGTGGTCAGTAGGCTCATAAAATCTCAGGCACTAGCCCAAGTGCTCCAAAGCCCGTCTCACCAGAATGTGGCTCCTTCGGTACCGCTATCGATTCCTCCTCCAATTCACCTCTCGAGTTCGGAGCCGGAGTTTGTCGGAACTGTAACCTTGCCCACGTCGGAGCCGATACTTCCACCTTCGGCTCCGGTGTCGTTGGCTCCGACTTCTTCATTGGTTCCGTCCGTGGAGAGGTCCGGGCACCGGGACTCCATTGTCGGCTCTGAGGAGGCGAGTGGCATCGGACTCTTGTCCGACCCCGCTCTCCCTCTCGGAGCTTCGGCTCTGGTTAGTTCGGCCCTGACATCATTCTCGGAGCCTTCTCTGTCGGTGCCGGGAGTGGTTCAGGTCTCTTCGGAGCCGGGACTGCCCTTGGTACCTGATAGGGGAGCCTTCGAGGTGATGAGGAGCGTGATGGACCCAGTGTCCACTCCAAGGTTAAGTTCTACAGCTCCTCCCTCTACAGTGCCTGTTACAGTCTCTGGCCATCCTCCTGCATCTGACAGCAGAGATCCAAAGCATAGGATACCCACTTTGGGTGTCTCCTCCTCTTCCGAGGCCTCTCCTGAAGCTTCAG
The DNA here is from genome assembly GCF_019279795.1 of Protopterus annectens. Taxonomy (NCBI): domain Eukaryota; kingdom Metazoa; phylum Chordata; order Ceratodontiformes; family Protopteridae; genus Protopterus; species Protopterus annectens. The sequence continues at coordinate 1,557,980,696 of NC_056725.1, forward strand.
GGGAACCCCCTAGGAAAAGAAAGTGCAAGAGGAAGCACATAGACTCCCCCGGGTCTGTCAAGTCGGACACCGACTTGGATGAGTCGGAGGGTTCCTCGAGATCCCCCTCTGAGGATGTTTCATTTTCAGACATCCTAGAGATCCTGAAACAGAGGGGAAATTGGTCCACTCTCAAACCCTCTGAGGAAGAGTCGGTTTACCTTGACGCTTTTGGATCTCACCCTTCCACCTCCTGGGTGTCTCCCCCTTTCGACCCACTAATGGAGGTAGTGGCTAGAAAGGTGTGAGCAACTCCTGATTCAATGGAACCTACCCCTAGGAGGCCCTCTAAATTTATTTCTGCTCCAGAGGACAAATCCTTTCTCACCAAAGGTGTTTCAGTTGATGCTATGGTGGTAGCAGCAGCCACTAAGAAGGAATTGGCTGATCCTTCTGTACCTGTTCATCCTCCTAACAAAGAGTCCAGGACCATGGACAGGTACGGTAAGCGGACATTTGCTTCAGCGTCCTTTACTATGCGATCGCTGAACTATTTATGTCATTTCACCCGCCTTCAGAGAGACTTACTCAAAGAACTGGGTGAAACTGTACAGGATCCTTCTGCTGCAGGGTATCAGGACAAGATGGACTCCCAGCTGGCCACCCTGAATTCCATTAACTCCTCCATGCGGCTTATCTCCTACGTGTGATATGCTTGTAGTCTTTTGTGAGCAAGTATGCCATGGTACGGTACATATTTCTGTGCCATACAATCCAGCCATTTAGTACTAGTACAAGCAAGAACCCGCTGTGGTGGTGCTGCGGTAGCGTTGTCGCCTCACAGTAAGATGCTGTCCGGTTCGATTCTCAGCTAGAGCATCTTCAGCGTGGAGACATGCGTGAATGGGCATACCTTCGTTGAAGATTGTGTGTCAGGCCTGGCAAGCCGGTACATAAAAATCAACTGCCAATCATTAGCGGACTGGAGTTCCGCTGTGGCGACCCCTAACCGGGAAAAGCCAAAAGACACAAACAAACAAGCAAGGAGCTCTATAATGTTTACTGTAATGATTGTTGTTGAAGGAATGTACAGCTTGATATCCCCTATATTACATATGTTCTACTGCTCCTTATTGTTATTATGGTGTGGAGACTGTATTATGCACATGATCATGTTTCCTACCATACTTCTCAATCTGCAGACATTGAAAATAGTAACAAAAACAGTTAAAAAGTAGGAACATCCAGCTAAAAATGTGGACATCTAATCAGCATGAAATTTGAATACCAAGTAGCACATACTTCTTCCTGCTTCTAGTAGGAATGTGGAATACTACTCAGAAACACGTTTGAAAAACAGAGTTATAAAAATTATGGAAAAATATAAGTACATTATGAAAAAGAGATAATGAAATATCTATAGATTTTAATGAACTATATTACTAAATTCTACAACACAACATAATTTATTCTTGCTTCTGAAAAAGGGAGTTATGATTTTTTTCCTCTTTCTTTAAATAATTGCTGCTACAAATACATTGGCCATGTGGTGTGGTTGTCTGTGTATAAACAGCTTCAAACATCATGTGTGATGAGAGGGGATTCAGAAAATTGTGTGAAGGAGTAAATCAAGCCTGAAAATATGGAAAAGATCCAAAAATAGGAACAGGTCTGAAAATAGGAACGTTCCTCCAAAATAGGGACAGTTGAGAGGTCTGTTTCCTACACCTGCTAGAGGGAATCCTGGAGGAAAGGAACATTTTCTAGTAAATATGTGACAGTGTGTGTGTGTGTGTGTGTGTGTGTGTGTGTGTGTGTGTGTGTGCGTGTGCGTGTGTGTGTGTGTGTGTGTGTGCGTGTGCATGTGCGTGTGTGTGTGTGTGTGTGTGTGTGCGTATTTATACATCTAGATACAGATATATGATATATACATATAGATAGATAGACATAAATATACAGTTACACAAACCTAGCAAGACAAGTTCCCATAATGGTTAAGATCTTCACTTCCCATGCACAACATACAAGACAAGGTACAAGGTTTGATCCAGGTCCAGACCTCTGGCTAATACCTGTTTGGAGTCTGCATGTTCTCTGTGTCTGTGTGGGGTTCGTCCCACCTCCGAAAAACATGCTGAGTATTTCCATTTCAAACTTATTAATGATCACCAATGAATGGAGCTGTGGCAGCTGCACAGATTCTACATGGTGCCCTGTAGGGGAGATGTACAAACCAACTGCTTTAGGCATCTACTGTGATGTGCAATATCCCCAAGATGGGAGAACATGGATCAGAGACTGTGCACCATGGCAGAGCTAGCCAGTTGATGGTGTAAAATATGGTTCTAGGTGACTCGGTCATGTTGACTGGCATGAGTAGTTAATGGTGATAGGTGGGTTGAGGTCCCGGCCTATGCCAGGGACCCATGCTAATAGTGGGAGGGGTATATATGCCCCTACTTCCAGGGTGTGCCTTACATAAAGCCCAGCAGTCCTAGGTCAATAAGCTACTGACTTGTCAGTGTACAGTTCCTCAGCCTGGGCAAAGCTGGACATAAAACCAATCCAGCTGCCAAACATGAACTAAGAATTTTTACATTCAATGTAGGTCCACAGATATGATGGAGAGTGGATGGCATGGTAGCATGGAGGAGGATGGACATCCTATGTGTCCAAGAAACAAGATGGAAGGGCAGTGCAGCAAAGCCACTTGGCTTGGGATCCAGAGTCTACTACTCAGGAGAAGGACAGGCCAGAAAAGGCATGGGAATTGTGGTGAGAGACAGAGGATTCAGAAGGCAGTGAGGGATATCATCAGAATTAGAGACAGACTCATGACAATCTGACTCCAGTGTAAAGACAGGGCAGTATTCATGACCTACTAGATAAAGCAGGACAACATAATTTGATGCTGATAATGAGTGACTTGAAGGCACATATTTGTACAGACAGAATATGAGGACTGCCTGGGTCCATATGGGTGGGGCAAGAGGAATAAAGAAGGAGAGGCCATTCTAGACTTCTATCTGGCAAATGGCTTGATAGTAGCCAACATGTGGTTCAGAAAGAGAGACAGTCATAAGATCAAATACAAGAGCAGCCAACATGCAACAAAGGTAGACTTCCTCCTAGTAAAGAAAGGGCACTGGGGTAGAATCAAAGATTACAAAGATGGCCCACAGCATAAACCACTGGTTGCTGCAAGCAGTGGTCAGAGAAGTCTCTAAGGTCAACAGAGACCAGGCTGAAGACTTGGAAGTTGACTGGAGAGAAAGTACAGCATCATGGAATTACTCAGGGCTCTAGCACCCCCAAAAAAGGAGGAAACAGATGGAGTTGAAGAAGAATGGAAGCATCTCAAAACTGCATGTATGAGGACTACAGAATTGATATGTGGCTGAGCCAGGTATGGGAATAAGGTCCATAAGGAATGTGGAATGCAGAAGTCCAGGAAGTCATCAAAAGAAAGAAGGACTGCGGGAAAAAGTGGGAGATAGAAATAAACGACCAGGCTAGGAAGGCATACTGGTTGGCTAACAAAGAAACTAAGAAAGAAGTTGTAATAGCAAAGAAGGGGGTATCAGAGGTACTATACCAGCTTCTGGAAAGTGACTTAGTAAGGGGCACAAAGAAAATATATCAGGTTGCAAGGCAAAGACAGAAAGATAAAAAAGATAGTCACACGCCCTTCATAATGGATGCCAGCAACAAGCTGCTTACTAGTCCACAGGACATCAAAGGCAGATGGAAGGAGTATTTCCAGCAGTTTCTGAATGAAGAAAACCCCACAGAAGCTGTACTGCCACAGAAACAGCCTATGATGAGAGAAGAAGAGGAGCCTACCCTAGAAAAAGTAAGAACAGCACTAAGGAAGATGAAGTCAGGGAAAGCAGCAGGCTCAGATGAGGTCACAACAGATATGATAAAGATGCTGGGTGAGACAGGGGAGTAATGGCTCCTGAGGGTACTCACAGCAGTGTGGAGAAAAAGGTGTATTCCAGATGACTGGAGAATATGCATACTCATGCCAGTGTACAAGAACAAAGGGGACATCCACAACTGTGGGCAGTATGGAGGCATCAAACTCCTGTCCCATTGCATGAAAGTTCTGGAGAGGGTGACTGATAAATGGATATGCAGAGTAGTAGAATGTAAAATGGGAGGTGAGCAGTTTGGATTCAGATCAGTAGGCAGCACAACTGACCCAATGTTTGCAGTGAGACAAATAGTTGAGAAGAAGCTACAGATGAGGAAAGAGTCCAGCTGGACATTCCTAGACTTGGAGAAAGCATATGATAAGGTCCCAAGGAAGCTGATTTGGGCAGTACTGTGGTGGTTTTAAGTCCCAGAAACATTGGTAGATTTAGTGCAGGCTATGTACAAGGACCTACTAACTCAAGTACGTACAGTGTTCAGTCACAGTGGGAGTAGGTGTGCATCAGGTTCAGCTCTAAGCCCACTGCTGTTCATACAGTTGATGGACTACATTAACAACCAGGACGAGGGGACAGAACAACAAAGTTGTTGTATGCAGATGATGTGGCATTACAGGCAGACTCTGAGCAAGAACTTCACCAAAGCATAGGGGAATAGATTGCAAAACTGAAGGCACATGGAATGAAACTAAGTACAGATAAGACAGTGGTAATGGCAACAAATGGGGGAAATCAGAAGAAGCTGAGAATTAAGATAGACAGTCAGTTATTAGAAAGGTAAATAGCTTCAAGTATCTGGGAGGGGTGGTTAAGCAGAAGGGAAGTCTGAATGAAGAGGTCAAAGCTAGAATCAGAGGGGCTGCAGTCAAATGGCATAGACTCTTAGGTGTAGTGTATCTCAGAAGAATGCCAAAGAAGCTGAAAAGTAAGGTGTACAAGACAGTGGTGCGAACAGTGCTACTGTATGGGACAGAAACTTGGGCAGTAAGGGCACAGCAGATGAGGAAGCTAGAGGTGATAGAAGTGAAGTACCTGAGAAGGGTGGCAGGATGCACACTGTGAGACAGACAAAGAAATGGAGACATAAGAGCAGAAGCCAAAGTAGCTCCAATTACAGAAAAGATCAAAGAGAACAGATTATGGTGGTTTGGACACATGCAGAAAAGCAGAAGTCAATCTGGTGAAGAAGATTTGGGACAGACAGCAAGAAGGTAAGAGGACATGAGGACATCCAGCAAGGAGGTGGATGGATTGTGTGAAAGAAGATCTGCGACAATCAGGCATGAGTGTTGAAGAAAGCAGGAGTGTGGCATTCAATCGAGAGAGATGGTGACGATTAACACAACACCCTGAACCCATGTAGAAAATGGGAAAAAAGGGGGCTGATGATGATAATGATGATATAGTTATCTAACTCTTTATCTCTCGATTACCCATATTTTTAAAGGAATATCCAGATTTTTTGGCTCATATTCTTTGTTCTTCATAAAATTTGTGGTTTTCTGGCAAATCACTGGGATGATCTGAGGATTGAAGTCACTAAATAATGACATACATTTGAGTTTACGACTTCAAATCCTTCAGACTGTATGTTAAAACAAACTCTGTTACTCTAGCAACTTTCTAAGCTTATAAAAGCAATATTTAAAATATGCCCCTATTTTTGGGCCTCTGTCCTCCTATTTTGTCAGGCTTTGTCTAGATTTCTTGCACTAAGAGGTTGAGAGGTATGAATTTTAACTATCTCTCTCTCTCTCTCTATATATATATATATATATATATATATATATATATATATATATCACATATTGAATATCAATTGAGTATACTGAAAATCACAATACTGAATGCAAAATATCTAATGGCAGGTATAACACAGCTGTTATTCAACAGTAGAATACTGTGGTTGCCATGTGGAGTCCACACTTCAAATATTTTTTCTGTTTTTTCAGGAGGATAAGTGGTTGTGTTAGAGTACAGGCAGGATATAACACCTGTCTGTAATTATGCAATACATGTGAGATATTTCTCACAGAGATAGAGTAAGGCTACACATGCACCTTAGAGTTTATACTAATGTAGGCATATGTCAAGTAGGGATGTGAAAATTCTCACTTACTTTGTTTTCCTGATCTATGATAGGATGCCAGAATGTAAGAAGCAACATAAATACAAATTCTCCATGCAGAAAATGAGATTTTGCTGCAGGCCATCCATTGTCACGCTTGGTGGATGATCAGTCTTGAGAAATCAGAATGGAATTTTCCAGCACTGTGCCTGGTGGGGATGTGGTTAATGACATTAGTGATGTCGGTGGTGAGATGCCAGGCCACTGATACGATATGTGCTGTTAAAGCTTGAGCTGCCCACCTGGCACAGGAACAGAGGGTAATGGTAGATTGCCAGATGACGAAACAATCTTTAGAAGAGATGGAGGATTCCCTGACCTCCCTCCTTGGGGGAGGGGGGGTTGGAGACCTCTACGCTACATTGTAATTTCTGGATCTAGGTGCAGAACTACCCCAGCAACCCAGAATATCAGTTGAATATTCCTCAGGTGAGTATGTCTTGAAATGGTCAAGTACCTGCATTGTGAGTAAATGTGTGATTTAGTACAAGTTACAAACATAACCATGTCTTTTTCCAGTAACATCGGGTCCCACTATATTAGGTGCTATTTATGCATTCGCAAAGATTCAGGTATTAGTAATGTGTAATACTTAGTGAGAGCAATTTGTTTTGGTGTTTTGACAGCTGAAGTGTCATCAGTGTCCTCCAGCACTGGCATACTGCTGCATGATGTCAGAAACATGTCCAGCATAGTCCACTCATGGCCAGGGGGTCATGATGTCAATGTTGGAAACATGCAATGTGACATCCACATCTCCATCTCATTCTATGGATATAGCTTCTGTATCTGTGGAACCCACCACAGAAACACAGGAAGATACATAATGAGAGAATGTTGCATACAGATATATCCAGGTAGGGATGTCTTCCCCTGCAGAGCACTCTTCTTGGAAGCTGCAAGCTTTATTGAGCAAATGGAAGACACAGGTGAGCTTAATGCAGGTGACATTATTTGCCATAGACACCATCCAACTCAGTTTACCTAGTTGTCTCAATAGCTGGGACCCAGTGTATATGCCGAGCCATAATAAATGGACAGGCTGGTACCACCACAGTCATTGTTAAGCTGGTGGGGGTTGCACAGGGTCTGAATTATGACCTCTGGGAGAGCAAGGGCCAAACATTCCACATTATGGACATGTGGTGTAGGAAGTTTGCATGAAGCAGGTGTTCCTATACAGCCAGACGTCATGGCAGACCCACATCTCAGGGCTGATCTACATTTGTTTTCAGTTGTGATGGCCACCATGGAAAAGGGAGGCCATGGTAATACACACTTAGTAACACTACTTACACTCTGACATCCACTACTGAGAGAAGTACCTTGCAACATGAATGTTCAAGTAGGTGGAGTGCTCATGCCGACTTGATCCATAGGACAGGACAAACACTCATGTTCACGAAGCACTCCATCCTCTTAGCAGGTCTAAATCATGCCAGTGACTCTCAAAGGAGAGGGCACTCCCATGGAGGGGGACATGCACAGTCTGTACACATGTATCTTGGGAGTACCCTGGACCTGTCCATCAAATCACAACTTAGTACTGCAACATCTGTTGAGGCTGTATCTCGGAACATGTAGTCAGACTTCCATAGGGCCCACCTCATCCTACACACACACACACACACACACACACACACACACACACACACACACACACACACACACACACACGCACACACCAGTGGAGACAGCACCCCATCCTTGGTCAGTGTACCACAGAATCCCTACCTACTCTCACAGGTCTGATACCCACTACACAAATTAATATCATACATACCTATGTTTATTGATGGCAGTTGACACTGTGGTGCATCCCCACCTGTGCATATGAAAATAAATGAGTCCTGCCCTCTGTTCATAGCATCATAGGAAGTTAATAGGCTACTGGCCCTGAGGCCCTTATAAACCTAGCCAAAAGTTTAGCCCATATTTAGACAAGTCAACACCCAAAGCCCCTGTCCAGCAGGGACACAGGTGGAATCACAGGTGTGTATTTTCTGTTTCCCATCCAGTTATCCAGGTTGCACTTGAAAAGGGATAATGAGGAACTCTGCTTGATGTGGAGAGGGAGTCTATTCCACAGATGGTGAAGTCTTTGGGACACAAATCTGTCCCGCCAACAAGTCCTATTAATGTCACAGACTAGACTGAGGTCGCCTCATGCAGGTTACTCAAGTGGAGCATGACTTGCGCATATGCAGTAGTCCCATCAAGGCAGGGTCTGAGATTACTCTGTATACCATACAGAGATCACCTCTGAGGAGTCTGTATGAAACTGAGTAGAGGGACAGGGCTTTTAGCCTATCTGTGTAGGGTAGATGTTTGAGGCCCTGGATTGTTCTGGTGAGGAACCTCTGTGGTCTCTCCAGTTGCTGCATGTGTTTTGTGAGGTACATGCTGAAGAGGGCATTGTACTCAATAACTGGCCTTATAAGAGAAGAATACAGGGATGTTATGACCTCCTTATTCCTGGATGAGATACCCTTACTTATGAGATGCGCTATGTAGAAAGCTTTCTGTACAATGGAAGCAACATGGTGGTCAAACATTAGGTTGCTATTAACCTGAGTGGCCAAATCCCTCATGACTGATTGCGTGCTTAGGACATTGTTATTAATGTGATAATATGTGGGGACATCATTTCCTCCAAAGGGGATGATGATGCATTTTTTGGAATTCAGCTTGAGGCCATGTTTCTGACATCAGTCATTTGCTTGGGTGAGACCCTCTTGGAGGATGTCCACATCACTTGGGGAATTGATGACCATGCTCAGCTTGCAGTCATCTGCAAACCTGGTCAGCCATACCCCACTGGTTTTAGCCTGCACCTCAGAAAGTATATCCTGAATAACAGAGGCCCCAAGACCAATCCCTGGGGTATGCCGCTCGTTACAGGTCTACTGCTTGAGGTGGCTTCCCCTATTTTGATTAGGTGGGTTCTATCAGTGAGCCAATTTGCCACCCATCTGATAAGATATGGCTTGATACCTAGTTGAGAGAATTTGTCTACTATGCCGGAGTGGGGAATAGTGTCGAAGGCCTTGGCCAGGTCAAGGTAGGCGGTGTGCACTGTCTTCCCTTTGTCCATTGGTTTGGTGACTGTCTCAAAGAAGTCAACCAGATTTAACAGACACAACCACCCCTTGACAAAGCCAAATTGTGTGGGGTAGAGTGTTTGGCATGGAGTTTGCCAATGTCCCGGTTAATGCAGTCCATGATAATCTATTCCATAGCCTTGCAGATCAGGCTAGTTAGGCTGATGGGTCTATAATTTCCTGGATCGGTGGATGCTCCACCTTTGTGCAAAGGGATGACAGTGGCTGTCCTCCACTCAGCTGGGACAAAGCTGGTACTCAGGCTTTGGTTGAGTAGGGTGCCTAATGGTGCAGCAAGTTCATGCCTGAGTTCATGTAGGATGCAGACTGTGATGTTATCGCGTCCCATGGAGACTGTATTTTTTGCCTTTGAGAGGGCAGTGATGACCTGTTCCCTAGAGATAAGGGGAGGGGGGCAGGTACTGGGGATGTCCTGATTTATTAATGGGAGTATAGGGGGGTGAAGTTTTCACTGAATCTATCAGCCAGTAGGTTGGCTATATCTACAGCATTTGTTTATGTGGTATTCTTGACCAGCATTTCTGAACAGATTTGGGTGCTTCCTTTGAGATTGCAGACATATGTGAAGAAGGTCTTATAAGCAAAACAAAGTTACTTGGATAGCTTACGTCTAATGCACAGTATATCTAGTCTATGCAGGGGATAGCACAATCTAAATCCAGGCTTGCATCACTTTTTGTTTTCTACATAATGCTTCATTCTGGCTCCTAGTTATGAACCAGACACAGCCTGCCTTAGCCTGGCATTGTCCTCCCTAGCAGCCAGCTCCTCCACTACAGAGTCTGTATTACCTCCCCCTGAATATACCTACCTTGCTGCAACTGGTATAGTGATGTTATGTGACATGGCACATACTGAGGCTATCTTACAGTAGAAGCAGGATAACTCTGTATGGCACCTCAAGATTCATCCAGACAGAGGAATCAGGCCTTCAGTAGGCCAAAGACAAGTTCAACAATGACCAGTCAACTGAAGGACATAGTTGTAGCCATTCTTTCTCCTGGTCTGTGGATTTTTGATAAATGTCACTAACACTAGCTCCAGGGGATATCTGGCTTTGCTAATAAATTATCCCTGGAAAAGAATCACTGCACATAAACTGCTGATGTAAGTCCCACAAGTGCTAGATGTGGGAATCATGGGCACTGCCTGAATGGCCTGCAGACACATTGCATCTATATTATAGCCTATGCATTATAGACCATGAGGCAAATAATAGCGTGCAAACTCTTAAAGTTGATAAACATTTTCCCTGCTCCCGGGTGGGGCCATTATTGCAATGTTGGTGTAATCTATAGTCCCCAGCACCACAGGGAAATGGAATGTGTCATAAAAAGCCTGCATGATGTTGGCTGTCTCCTCTGTGGTACATAGAATCCACATATTGTACCCAAAAGCAGTAGCATAGCATTGAGGAACTAGTGGAATATCCTTGAGACAGATACCTATGATACACCATCCACATTCCCTGCTGATTACTGAAAGGTCAATGCAGCTAAAATTCTCAAAGCCACACATGCCGTGGGATCCCCAGGAACAGGTATGCTATGCATCCCAGGGATCTGCATATGAGGTCAACATAACTCAACCAGCTCCTGTATAATGGCACCTCTGTCCACACAGTTGAGACCCACATTTTCAGTGTTACAAAAAGCACAAAACTGTAATAATGGATGGATGACATGGTGCTACCAAGGGTGGTGATGAACAGCACTGTGACTACAAATAGCAACTACATCCTGTAGCATGCATAGGTTTATTAATTCAGTGGCTACCCTACACACATCTTTGAGATCTTATCCTGCAGCCACAGGACTTAACTGTGGTCATTCATTTGGTAGCTATCAATGTTACTGCAGTACATATATCTGAATTGCTATGCATTATTTTTAGTCCTCATTTGCATTAAGAAGTACCCTACCCACATTATAATAATGGTGCTCATTACTATTTTATTATATGCCAATTTGCATACTATGCAGGCCAAGGAATTCCCACAATCCCTAAGTGTGTCTCTAAATCTCCCTCACCTTATGCATAGCCACTCTTCATACAAAACTGCTTACCAGAACATAAACAAATATTTTGGAATCTTTGGGTTTGTTCCATTTACCTTCTAGGGAAGACACTGAAATAGTAGTTCCCTGTACTCAGAAAAGCCTTGCATACTTTACATAAGTCCTCTAAAGACAATGTGAAAATTCAGTGAAGTGACATGTAATAGACTGAAAATAGCAACAGTGACATTAGGCAATCCTTGTGACTTAATTGCTTTATATTAGAATGTATTTTGGTATATTACATCTGCAGTCTCTTTTTGGTTGAAATATTTGGTTTTGAAGGAACAAAAGGCTGCATTTTAATATGATTTTTTCTCTCTTGTACCTGCTAGCCATCAGCTCCTACCAACTGGTCTTGAGTCCATTCATTCCCTGAAATGTGGGCACTGAGCAGAGTTGATGATTTCCAGCTGCATTAAAGGGGAGGGAGAGCTTTTGTCCACTAGCGTTTTGTTGCCCTCCCATAGCAGGGCAACCCTTATGACAGCACAAAAGGATCTGGCTTTGTGCCATTAGTCTTGGGCCATATGCATTTCTGCAGATATGTTAACTAATCTGAGACCAGGGAACTACTTAGTAGTTTCAGTTTCCAAGTCTCTGAGTATTCACTGGTGAGGCAGGAGTGATTTTCCTAATTAAAGGACTGAACCCAACTCCTTCTGGATCTGAGATAAATACCACTGAGATGAAAATGCACATTTCCACATACGTGCTGCCTTCAGACTACAGTGCTGTACACAACACATTGTACTTACATGCTGCTGCTGTATTTTGATCTCTGCCTTTGCTAGAGACCAGCAAAGTACAGTACTGAGTCAAGGTGACCAACGGTCCCAGTTTTTCCAGGACAGTCCCGGTTTGGAAGTCTCTGTCCCGGAATCCCAAACATTGTCTTTGAGACACAGAAATGTCCCAGTTTAGACCGCTCAGTCTGAATGGTGACTTGGCTTCTCAGGGTGGCCACTCCCCCTGCTTTCCCATCCTAAGGAGCTCTGGGGTCTTTGAGATGTTTTGGGGATGCCATTGGGTATGGGGTAAGGTCAGATGTCTTTGCCCTGGCAGGAGCCTTCCGGGGCCCTGCCACCATCAGTCAGTCACTCCCTCAAGGACTTCCATAGTTGGGGGTTCTGCTTGACCCCACTCACCCAGGCAGGAGCTCTCCAGGCCCTACACCCATCTGCCTGGTGTTCCCATACTGACTTCTGTCAGGACCAAACTCTACAGTCCTCCCCTTCAACCTGAACAAGAGACCTTTCCCAGCCGTGGCCCCTCATGTCAGGGGACTCTGCCGCCTGCATGTCTCCTGCAGGCTGCCAAATCGTGCCGGCTCACTCATGCCATCAGACCCTTTCAGAGGAGCTTCCCTCCAATCCTGTCCACTCCTCCGGAACTCCCCTCGGCCTCTAAGGGGCAGATCCTCTCTCATGAAGGCTTCAGATTCCCCCTGCTTTCCCATCCAGAGCAGATATGGGGGACTTTGAGATTTTTCAAGGATGTTGTCGGTTATGGGGTGAAGTTGGATGCCTTTGCCCCAGCAGGAGCTCTCCAGGCCCCTTTGCCATCCACCCTGGAGATTCCTCAAGGAATTCCATCGTGTGGAGCTCTGTCTGACCCCACTCACCCAGACAGGAGCACTCCAGGCACCACCACTGTCTGCCAGTTGCTCCCTTAAGGACTTCCATCATGGGGGGCTGTGCCTGACCCCACTTACCCAGGCAGGAGCTTTCCAGGCCCCGCTGCTGTCCACCCCAGTGCTCCCTTAAGGATTTCCATTGTGGGGAGCTCTGCCTGACCCCCTTCACCCAGGCAGGAGCTCACCCAGCCCTGCCAATATCTGCCTGTCTCCCCCTTCCAGACCTCCGCCCCAGAGGGGGCATGTTCTGTACCCCCTCACCCATGTGAGAGCTGTCCTATACCAGTCACTTTCCACCTCTCTCTCCCAATCTCTCCCTTCTAGAATTACATTGGGACAGACCCCCTCTGGGGTTCCACTTCTACTCAGGAGAGAGAGCTCTTTTCCATGGTTACATATCTCCTAGCTGCTGCCAAATCATGCAGTGTCATACATGCTCTTTGAGCCTCGCAGGGGATCTTTCCAGCATCATGGAACTCTGCTGGGGCATGAAGCCTCAGACAGTCCCTCATCCAGACTTCCGTGACACTGGTTATCCACTTTGCCTTCCACCTAGGGCTATCAAACTTCCAGGGGAGATAGCCCTGGGTGCCCCCATGTCTGCACTTTTTATGGCACACCTCAGTCTTTCACCCCCAAGGTGCCAGGCGCACATGAATATGCATCACTTCAAGCCTCCTGGCATGTGGCCTCTTGCCTCCTGGGTAGTGCTATTCACAGTGTGGCATCCCCACAGTGCCTGGTGAAGAACGGGAGGCCAACCTGCTTGCTCCAGTGCGAGATGACATGGCTGCCCTATCTCCACTCCCATGGGGGCTGGAAGAATGGAATTGCAGACCTGGCTTCCCAGGGTAGCCTTCAAGTGTCCCAGTTCAGGTCTTGTAACAAAATGGTCACCTTGTACTGAGTCAATCCACTTTCCACTCCCTAAGATGGACAAGCCAGTGATGGCTGCTCACTCACATTACACCCTCTCTTTTTCTCCACTGCATAGAGTTCTACCTGTGTGATGGTCAGAGACTGCAGTCTCATGATCCACACTGCAAATTACCCAGTAATATATAAGGAGTTTGGCCGTAAGTACATGTAGGGAATGTGCACTACTGCCTAATGTTATAATCACCACCTCCCACATCCAAATAAACATTACATTGAACAACTATGCAAAAGAGTTATGACTACTAGCTTCCCAGGATTTTACCCACTTTGTAGTCAGCTCATTGCCTTCCGATGCTAATTTGTCAATAGTAACTCAAACAAATACAAGATAACTTTAAATACATTCACACACAAAACTTCCCAGGAAGGACTAATGATACCTTTCAAGTACCCCTTTTCCTGTCTTTACAGTGCCCTGCTGTTACCAGCTATACCAATTTGGCACACTAAAAACTCAGTTAATGTATTATAACTGTTTGGCTGGTATGACTAAAGTAGTCACTTTTAGAAAGACAGATACCAACAGTTAATATATCATCAATTTATTGAAGATATTCAAATACTAATTAATAAACCACCAGCCAAAAGATGTTGAAATGCAACAATTTATTTATTTAGTTATAGTAATAAAAAATATTTACTTGTAAAATAAATAAATAAGCAATTCACTTTGAAAGTTAAATATGCAATCAACTAAACAGCTATACACTTGCTCAATGGAAAAAAATAACTGACAGATTTTCATTAAAATGTTAACTATATCTGTCTGATTCTGCTGTTACCATTACATCAAAGTTTGGTGAATTCTGGCATTTAGATTTCATAGAAAAGTCACATGCAATCAATTCTAGACAAGAACTCTGAATCTAAAAAGACCAGTACACTTCCAGAAGACAAAGGCTAACCACTTCTCAATAATTCTAACATCCTGTAGTTCCTGTTTCATTTAAATTTCAAATGTAAGTTTCATTTTGCCCAGACACAGCTCCATAGAAAATGGAATTACTTTATGACAGCAGCATTTGAAATGAAGTTGCAGGCTTAGAGGGGAAAAACTGATCTATGTGTCAGATTGAAATCAGTTCCAAAGCTCTGATATATTTTACAAAAACAACTCCATCATTCATATACAGCTTTGCACATTTTACATGCTTCAAAATTTACTGTGAAAAATAACAACCATAAGTGTCACACAACCATTACCTCTTACATATTTACTGGTTTGTTTGCATCTTTCGGCTTTTCCAAGTTAGGGGTCGCCACAGCGGAACTCCGGTCCGCTAATGATTGGTAGTGGATTTTTACGTACCGGGTTACCAGCCCTGATGCACAACCTTCAACGAAGGTACGCCTATTCACACATGCCTCCACACAGAAGACGCTTTAGCTGAGAATCGAACGGGACAATGTCTTGCTATGAGGCGACAACGCTACCGCAGCACCACCACCAGTACATATTTGCTGGTAAATAAGTAAATAAGAAAACAACTTCAAATTTAATACCTATACTGTATATTTACTAAAAGAAACAATCACAGGTATGATGATACAGCTCCCCATGCCCTGATCCTGGTTTATATGGATTACAGTCAAAGTCCTAACACTTTATGTCATGACGACAGAAGGATATTCAGTTATCGATCAGACCAGTGACACAAAGTGGAATTAGCGTTTGGTAAAACCTAAGGAAATACAGACAGCACAAAGTCACAATGGGTAGCAGTGCTGTGTCAAAATGTTCTTCAGTTCATTTCATGGCTAGTGTGCCTTCTGTGTGCGGTCTAAATGCCATCCTTGTGTCCACATGGATTCTCCCTGGTTACTCTAGGTTCCTTCCACTTCCCAAAGACATACAGTAGGCTGATTAGGGACTTTAAGTTCTCCTTAGCTGTGCATGTTGCTTGTGACAGAAGTGGCAAACTTCACGACACCCATGCAGATGGACAACAGAGGTACAACTGCTGAATCCTACACAAATGCACTTTATAAGCACATACACGAGTGCATGGATTATGCAATCCCTACTAGAACCAAGATGCTATCCTCCAAAAAAAGGAAGCCAATCTGGTGGTCCCCTGCCATAAACAAATTCTACAACAGAAGAAAGAAACTGTTGAAAAAAGAGTAAAATCCCTTGATTAGAGGAACTCCCTGGTCAGCCTCAGTAAAAAGCTGAGATCCCTCATAAAATCCTCCAAAGCTAGTTACAAAAACAAAATCGCCACTGATTCTAAAGACAACCACAAAGCACTCTATAGCTATGTCAAGAATATCAATGGCAACACTCAGATCTGCTCTGAGTTACAGCACAATGGCACTAAATACACAGAACCAACTGATATTGCCAATATCCTGGCAGATAGGTTCAGTGCTAACTTTCTCCCCCTCTCACACCCTAAAGGGCCCATCTCTATACCGGAAGAATACAAAGTTCCTGTAATCATGGCTGCACAGGTAAAAAACACACTCTCCAAAGCCAAGAACACAGCATCCATGGGACCTGACAACATCCCAGGCTGCGTTCCACACGAACTACAAAACAAACTGGCACCCCACCTAAGTAGCATGCTCAATCATAGCCTCATCTCAGGCTTTGTGCCCACTGAATGGCACACAGTGACAGTTATCCCACTCCACAAAGGGGTAGCCACCACTGACCCCGGGAACTACCGCACCATTAGCCTGATGAGCCTGGTCTGCAAGGCTATGGAACGTATCATCATGGAACTTATAAACAATGACATTGGTAATTTCCAAACTCTGGACCCCACCCAGTTCAAGTTTGTAAAAGGCAGATCCTGTCTCCTAAACCTGATAGATTTCTTTGAAGCGGTCACCAAAGCGTAGATGAATGTAAGGTGGTTCACACAGCCTATCTAGATCTCACCAAGGTTTCTGACACCATCCCCCACTCTGAAATTATAGATAAACTCACTAAACTAGGTATAAATTCCTATGTCACAAGATGGGTTGCCAACTGGCTCACTGACAGAACCCACACTGTGAAAGTAGCAGACTCCAAATCCGACTTCAGACCAGTCACAAGTGGAGTACCACAGGGTTCAGTCCTGGGTCCTCTCCTGTTTGTTATCTACTTATCAAAAGTACAGGCTAACACAGAAGGTCTTTGGCTAATGAAGTTCGCAGATGACTGCAAACTAGGAGCCATAACTGAAACTCCTAAAGATGTGGACATCCTACAAAAGGGCCTCACTGAGACAAATGCCTGGTGTCAAAGCCATGGCCTCAAGCTCAATCCAAGTGCATTGTCATCCCTTTTGGTAAAAACTCTGTACCCATGAACTACCACATAGGCGATAGTCTATTTAACATTGAAAGTGTGATAAGAGACCTTGGGACACAGGTGGACAGTAGTCTCTCCTTTGATAATCACATTGCCACAGTAGTCAGGAAATCCTTCTACGTGGCAAACCTCATCACAAAAGGTTTATCATCCAGGAAAAAAGAGGTCATTGTTCCCCTCTACTCGTCACTCATTAGACCCATTATAGAGTACAATGCCCCTTTTGGTATGTACCTCACAAGACATCTACAACAACTAGAAAGGCCGCAGAAATACCTCACAAAGAGGATTACCAGCCTCAAACAGATGCCCTACGCAGACCATCTAAAAAAACTCCAGCTTTACTCTGTCACATATCGCCTACTCAGAGGCGATCTCTGCCTAACATACAAAGCAATGTCAAACCCAGAGCTATTGGACATGCTCCACTTAAGAAAATCCTAATCCCTCTGAGCTACATGCTCTAGGGACCTAAACCTTGTCACCACAATAAACAGAACATGCTGGAGGGATAGATTCCTGTCCCAGAGACTTCCCATACTCTGGAACAAACTACCTATCTATATCAAACAAAGCTCCTCATTAGCACTCTTCAAGAAAAATCTTGATGACTGGATGGGAGATAGGAAATTCACTCCAGGGATCACTTCTGTGGCTCTGCTTGACAAGGGCACATGAAAATTATTTTCTTGGGTGGCGAAAGCCAGGGTACCTTTTTTGGATAGGCTTATATAGGCCCTAGGGCCAATAGCCTAGTACCTGCCTATGAACCTATGAGTGATATGGAAGGAAGACCTGACAATCTACTTGCCTTGCCTACTAAACTGAATGGATGTCAGTGGTTCTTCAAAGGATCACTATAAGAATTGGATGTCATTTGTAAATGGGGATGATGGTGGTACTGAAAAGGTAGTACTTTATCGGATCAAATCTGGTGAAAAGGCAGTACTTTGACAGATCAAAAAATTCTACGTCAAATAAATTTCTTATCACAATGGATATAATGTTAACAAAGCTGACATATTTATCTATAAGTGCACCTGGTAATTAGTCTAGCTCCTGCGTTAAGACTAATTGATTGATTGTGTAGGTGCTGATCAGTTTCCCCTACCAGATAACTTTAATATATATTTGTAGCTCTGAATACCATATATTCAGTTCTACTACATCATCCTGATGTACATTTTAAGCCATTATTAAAATCATTAGACTATTTAATTAACCATTTAAGGTTCTTTGAGTTAATGTCTGCTCCAAAGAGACCTGATAAAAATAACCCCAGAACAGGTCTCCAGAGTACCTCGGATTACAGCTTTTTTTTCTCATAAAGAAATGATCTGTTGCTTCACTCCTTGTTTTTCATGGTATAAGGAGGTAAATATCCCTCATTTATTTTGGGAAATTGATTCTAATAATAATACAAGTTATGAGCCAAGAGCGATTAGAGTGCGTCCAAGCCTTTTCTGCTAGACTATGTACATGCTTCAGGCATATAACTATTGGTGCAATGCAGCTGAACCCTTTTTAAACCATTCCTCCTAGTTAAGGAAGGAGGATTTCCTTTAGGCTTATTGGTACTTACTAGGCTATTCCTCAGTGAGTACCTTTAGAGGCCTATTCATACATTCCCATGAGGCTTAGAGATAAGCAGAATATTTACATGTTGCCTCTACCATTGAGAGACATGGGTGCTAATCCAGTGATGAATTTCAGGTTACCCATTCATTTTTCCAGAGTATGTTTGAATAGTGTAAGACAAATACTTTGTTTTATGTGGACAGGAAGACAATTCCAAAGAAGTGGCATATTCTGTGATCCATATTAGTTCCACCAACATGATCTATTTATGCTGCAAAAGAGACTGAGATTTCTTGAGCAGGTATTTATGCTCCCACTGGACTTGCAAATGAGCAATAGGTCTGACAGGATAGGGTTTGTTGAAGCTTTGTACACTGAGGCAGAGATAACCTCTCACTAGCCTAGGCTTTTAGATGGTCGTCATAGTTTGTATGATTTCAACCCTTGATTTTCATAGTAATAAAGTATTGTGGGCATTCAAGTTTTCTCAAATATTTGGAGAGGTACATACCGAAGGGGGTGTTATACTCAATGACTGGCCTTAGAAGTGCAGAATACAGTGAAATGATGACATCCCTGCTCTTGGATGCGATACGCTTTGAATAAGTTGTGTAATGCAAAATGATTTGTTAAAAAAGTGGATATGTGGTCATCAAAGTGTCTACATAGGTTCACAGGTCCCTAACTATGGATCAGTTTTTAGGGGTGTGGTATCAATTTGATAGTTACAAGAAACTTCTTGCTTACTGAAGGATACTATTATGCGTTTCTTGGCATTTAGTTTTAGCCCATGGTTTTGACAGTGGCTGTTTGCTTGGGAAAGGCCCTCTTGGAGGATCTTCTGGGGAATTCATGATGGCATCAAGTTTATCATCACCTGTAAACTTGGTCAACTATAATCTCTTAACAGTAACTTTAATCACCAAGAACTAAGTCACAAAGTAGAGTGGTCAAAGGTCTGTATTCTGTATTACACCATTAGTGACATGACTTTGGAAGTGGTAAAGCTGCCACCCTAATTTCCTGGGATTTGTTTGTGAGCCATTTTGCTTTCCAATGAGTTACATATGGACTACTATTTAGCTGGGATAGTTTATCTATGATACCTGAGTGTGGGATGGTGTTGAATGTCATTGCAATGTCTAGCTATGTGGTATGTACTGAATTGCCCTCATTCATTACTTCAGTAACCTTCTTGAAGAAGTCAAACAGGTAAAGTAGGCAGTATCTGCCCCTGACAAATCCAGACTGGGTTGGGTCAAGAGTTTGTAAGTTAACCTATCCATGTTATTTATGAATTTCATAATGATTCTTTCTATAGCCTTACAGATGAGGGTGGGCAGATTTATGGGTTTATAATTTCCTGGGTCTGTTGACACCCCACTTTTTTGTTTAATCCTCCCTCTTGCTGTCATTCTGACAGCTGTCCTAGTGCCCCATGTCCTACTCTGGGTCTACTGGCACTCCAGTTCAGACCCCCTGGTTCAATACTCAAATTTACACTGAGGCCATCAAGGAATCTAGGGGTGTCCTGGGGAATCTTCTGTTCATCTTCTAGCTATAATGGTTTATATGTGACCTAGCTACATTCTTAACCATCCTTACTTGCCCTCATTGACAAACATCCAAGAACAACACCCCTCTTTGGACCATACCTTCCCTTAGGGAGCATAATCGATGAACACCCTCCTCCCCCAGGATGGGCACATCCATCCCTCACTGCAGCTCTGTCAGCTGACTGATGTGCTAATTGAACTCAAGACACATGGGCTATAGTCAGGTTTTATCCTTTTATGGCACCAGAGCAGCCCTATGACACCCCACCATTGTACAAGAACATGACAGTTGCTTTCCTCCATTCATCCAGCACAAAGCTTGTTTGGAGGCTGACAATGAATAGCCTCTCTGACGTATATGACAAGGCCTGTTTCAGGCTGGCCAGTAAACAGTCTGCTACGTTATCTGCCCCTTAGAAGCTGTGTTCTCTGACTTGAATAGTTTCTTGAAGAGTTATTCATGAGGGGAGTAGATACGAGTATGAGATCTAAGAAAGTAGGGGGCAAAGTGAAGTTACAGCTACATTTATTCACTAGAAGATTGGCTGTGTCAATTTACTATTAGCTATGCACAGTACTAGGCATTGTTCCAAAGGCTTCTTTGTGATTGTCCTTTGTCCTGGTGGCAATTTTTACCTCATATCTGGCTTTGGTTGATTTGATCAGGATCTGGTGTTCCTTATTAAGTTTTGCAAGAGCTTTTTTGCTACTTGAGAGCTTGATTTATTTTTTATCCAATGATTTTTTTCTTTCATTATAGAGCTTGCTTATATCTGAATTCCACAAGAGGGGCGTATTTTTGAATATGGCATTATATTTACTTTGGAGTGGCACAGACATACCTCTGCAGCTATTTATATGTGCATAGAATGTGCCAGTAAAGAATTCCGCACAGACTCATAGTGTTATTGATATAATACAGATTTACAGTTTATTTTCTTATTCAAGGAATAATTATCCCTTCCAAAATTTTGCAGAGGTTTGCTGTGCTTTATTAAGATACTATTTTTCATGGTAAGGACTATTACAGTCTACATCTAATGGCCATGTACAAAGTTTTGACCAAATGCATTTAATATTAATTCTAAGATGTCTTCAGTCTTACATAGCACTATTATCCAGGTGCAGTGAAGCCATGGGGTATATTTTAGAGACTGTCAACAATCAATAATAGACTGATGCGTCCCTGATTTTACAAGTATAATGCATCTTTGTCATGTATAAAACGTGAAAATAACTGGTTGAAGATTACTTTAGGAAATCTTTGTTTCTGTAAACACTCTTCTACTCATTTGATAATGTACTAACAATATGTTCTGCTTCTACATTTGCCAGCATAGCTATAAAAGATTCACAATTATATGACAAGTTAATAACTGCACCTTCACTATTTTTTATCCTTTTATCAGCATTTTATAGTTTTGATTGAGTGTTTTTTGTTTTTCAGGTTATTACTTCCTCATATTGTATAAAGGTTACAGTACCTTCTTTTTCTACTACAAAGTGTGGAAATTTTATAATTCCACTACAGTGTTTGGCATTTGTGGTACATTCTTTGTACTTTGATCTCTGTGGCACTTGTTTGCTTACTGGTATGGCCATTTAATATATTCTTTTAAGCACATGATCTTTAAATCATCATCATTGGCCCCCCTTTTTTACATTTTTCTATAGAGAGTCAGGGTGTCTTGTCAACTGTTGCCAAACTTCTTGATTCATTACCACTCTCCTACCTTCCTTGAGAGACCCGTGCTTGACAGTCACAAGTCTCCTGCCTCTTCCAAATCTTCTTCACCAAATTATCTTTTTTCCTCCATATGAAACTGAATCAGCATAATCTGCTCCCCTTGACTTTCTCTGTAGTTGGAGCTTCTGCTTTGATGTCCTTGTTTCTTTGTTTGCCACACAGCATACATACTAACACCAATTCAGATACTTGCTCTCCATCACCTCAAGCTTTCTCAGCTTCTTTGAGGTTTCTGTGTCATATAAAAATAGTGGTCACACCACTATTATGTACACCTTACTTTGCTGCTTCTGTGGCACTCTTCTATAAAACACTGTCACTGCTACTCTGTGGCAGCTGGCTATAGCCCCTCTGATTCTAGCTTTGATCTCCTCGTTCAGACTTCCCTTCTCCTCAACCACCTGTCTCAGATACCTGAAGCTGTTATGCTATTCAGCTATTTTGCTTTCTATCTCAATTTTTAGCTTCTTCTGGTTTTCCCCATTTGTCTCCAGGACAATTGTCATGTCTATACTCACTTTCATCCCATTTGTTTCAGCTTTACATTCCAGTGTCCTACCATTTGCTGAAGTTCCTGTTCTGAGTCTGCTTGCATTGTAACATTGTCTGCATACAGCAGCTTTGCTTATCTGTCATCCCCTTCTGACCTGTTTACTGATGTAGTCCATCACCAGCTTGAACAGCAGTGAGATTAGAGCTGAACCTTGATGCACATCCACTCCAAATAAGATATCTTTTGTGAGCCTGACCACTGTTCATACTTGTATCATTAGGTCACTGTACACAGCTTGCACTAATTCAACCATTGTTTCCTGAACTTTGAACAGTTGCAGGACTGCCTGAATGATCTTTCTTGGGACATTGTCAATTGTTTTCTCCAAGTCTAGGTACACCCTCTCCTCATATCCTGCTTTTTCACCGTTACCTGTCTTAAGTTTGTTGTGTTGCATCCTGATCTGAATCTAAGCTGCTCATCTCCCATCTTACTTTATACAACTCTGTGTATTCATTTATCAATCATCCTGTCAAGCACTTTCATGCAGGGTGACATGAGTTTGATACATCTCAATGGATATGGCCCCTTAAGTCTAATTTTAACAGCTTCTCTACCTCCCTGGACTGGCACACACAGCATTTTCTGAAACTGACAAACCACATTGCATGTTTCACATCCACCTACAGCAACTGTTTTTCAGGTTGTAGCTGAAAAGGGTCAGTAAACCAGTCCACTTACCCACTGAACAAATAGTACATACCTGAATAAATAATAAACTACAGTTATAGTGCACTACTTGGAGGTGAGTAGTTTACATCCAGGTAAAATCCACAGATATATCTACTGTTCTGATGGGCACAGTGAGAGTGAAACAATGCAATCTTACATTGCTAGAATTTATTCGCAGGTGTTCATGTCTAAAGAAAAACATTTATTTCTATTTCATATTTAATACATTAGAAATCTCTTAATTGTTTCCCATGGCATTAAAATAAGTGGACTTTTATCTTTACTTTCTGCTTTGTTAAGTAAGAAATAGTGATACAAAACTATATGTCAATTATTTTGAAGTCACATAATTTTCCCCAAAACAGACACTGCTTTGAAACCCGGTTTCCTTTTTTTTTTTGTTGCTGTTTTTTTTTATATCTGAGAATTGTGTACTTTTAATATAATTTTACTTAAAATGGGTTCTGTCTTCTCCTTTCTCAGAGAAATCTAGTTATAAAGAAAATGTGCTCTGTTTAATTCTAAGAAGTGCACAAAGATTATCGCACTTCACATATGTGCATAAAATATATAATACTCTCATGGAAGAAAGAGTTATTTTTGCATAAAAATCAGATAAAATATTCCATTTTCCCATTGGAATGCTTGTTCAATCACGTTAGTAATGAGTTTCTGCCTTTATAATGCAGGAATTCCATGGTATTTTTTACCAGTAGTTCATAGCATATAAATTATATGATGAAAGGTCAAGAAGAAAAACAAATAAAAGCAAACCGAAATGATTAACAGACATTTAGACCTCAGTTACTCTTTAAGACTGAGACAAAGCAAGCCAACTTTGTTCTTACAGGGCTTTATCCAGAAAGTTCAGAGCACAGTACAATAAAGCAACTAGAAATGAAACAAACAGACAACAAAAACTAAAATAAAAATAGCTGCAATTAAAATTCAGGGAATGCTTTCAATGAATATAGAAAAGATTTTTGGGTATATAAACATATATGTTGCAGTATTAAAATGCACTGCAGAAAAAAACTGACAAAAATCAGGCTGAAAACTTTAAAAGGAAAGACAGCATAAAATACCACTGTATGAAAAATACAACAAATCTGAACATACAACTATTACCTGGGAAGACAGACTACTGAGTATGTAAAGAACTGAGAATTTTTATGATACAGTTTGAACCCAACACACACTTATGACTATGCATCATGAAATCACACTAACAACTGAGTACAGGACACTTCACTGATTTAATCCTGTTCTCATGACAGAAGTCCATGGAAAACTGTGGTACAGCATTCTAAAGCAGCCAAAGCGTCCCAGAAAGTCTCTATTAAGGAAAGACAAAGACATGCATTACCACAGCCAAGTTTGTAGGGGTTAAGTACTGTGTGATCCTGCATCTATTCCAAAAGATTACAATAATGAAAAAAGGTGCTAGTTGTTGGTAGAAGGTCAGACTGCTCCAAGACTTGCGCTGAGGTATGGAGACCTAAACATTTCTCTGCTTATCTAATGGTAAAATAACAGTTCTCTAGAGTTAGTTATTCAGTACCTTCTGCGTTCAGTAGACAGTCTGTCTTACCAGGGTGAAAAAACTACCAGATGATGAGCATCCAGTTACTTTTGCTGGCAAATATTAATCCAGAACGATAGGTACATCAAACCGAGTTTCGGCTTCTGAGTGCTTTCGATGCTGTAGTAAAAATTCAACAATAAAAAAACTGTTTTTATGACAGCAGACTATACATAGAAGATATCATTAAAGCCAGGACTCACTCAGTATGGAGAAATACCACAGAGTAGTTGGAAAATTCAATTCCAGGTTTGGTCACTGGGTAGGCCTATATGGCCCTAATAGTGAGTCAAAGTTGGTTTGTAGGCAGCCGGCTAGCACCCTGTGATAAGGTGCCTAAAATGCAGTAATGGATAACAATACCTGAAGGTTCTTATCTGATTTTTTGCCTCTGTGGTGAATGTAATACTGAAGGCCCTGACCTGATTTTGTGGTGAAGGTAATCCTAAATTACCTTATTCCTCTGTGGTAAAGGTAATCAGGAAGGCCCTGACCTGATTTTGTGGTGAAGGTAATCCTAAATTACCTTATTCCTCTGTGGTAAAGGTAATCAGGAAGGCCCTGACCTGATTTTGTGGTGAATGTAATCCTAAATTACCTTATTCCTCTGTGGTAAAGATAATCAGGAAGGCTCTGACCTGATTTCTGTGTCTCTATCGTAAAGGTAATCCTGAAGGTGCTGACTTGATCCTGTGTCTCTGTGGAGAAGGTAATTTGAGACTCTTTTCAGAGCACTCAAGAGCGTCTTTAGTGTCACTGAATACTCTTCTTCAGGGACAGACACAACACAGCTCAAATAATGTCACATTTCTTCTTGCGAATAAAGCAGATAATGAAAGCACATTTGCTCAGGGCAAAGACTAAAACATGAAATGATGGCCTGACACCACTTAACATATTCTTGGATTTTGAAATACTAATAACTTTTTGTGTTGAACTTGGCCACATTATGCTTTCATGTACAGTAATGGTAATGTGGAACATCTTCCAGTAACAGAAACAGGTTCAGAGAAGTATGTTAGTAGAAACGTTTAGAAATTCATAGCACAAATCATCTACAGTTCACAGTGTATATATAAATATATATTTATATATACATTTCACAGTGTATGTATATACATATATATATATATATATATATATATATATATATATATATATATATACATATATAGGTATATATATATTTATTTACCAGGGTAGTGCGCTGATCTCAGTGGATAATTTTGCAGGCACAGACTGGGTGAATAGGATCACATAAAAAATGGACAAAACATATTTACAGATACAAAGATATGCTAAAACACACACACACACACACACACACACACACACACACACACACACACACATGCGTGTGCGCCCACATAAATATATATATGTGTGTGTGCGTATTTACAGATGCAAGAATATGCTGCAATATTTAGTTCAAGAAGCAGTTTACAATATCAAAACATTGATGTGAAAATGGAATTAAGCTTAGAAGAGGTTTATCATGGATAAGATGTAGCCATAATGAGTGAGATGGCTTATGCTACAGGAATAACAGCATATCATTATATACAGAGGTATAAAGACATTAGAAGAGGCAAGTGAAAATAGCTGCAGGAAAGGAGAAGACAGAAAAGGTGAGAGAGGCATACATAGATAAGAGGAGTAGAAAGGAGAGGAAGTGTGAAAGAAATGCAAAGAGAAGGGGAAGTAGGATGTGAGTGAGAGGCAGTAAGAATGGGGATGACAAGATGAGATAAGGAAAGATGAAATATGGATAAAGGGGTGTGAGAAAGCTGCAGGGCTTGTGTAACGTGACCTGAGTGAGTGCAGCTGCAACTTTGGTGAAGAGGACACCTGCTCTAATAGCAAACAGTCTATGCCCATCATCAGCACTGATTTATTTGTTAAAGTAGCGTTTTCCCAAATCCCTTGTCTCTCTAGGAAGGCTGCTGAATGCATCAACCACGCTTTATCTTTTCCCTTCTCTATGGTAAATAATTGCACCTGTCAACTGTCTGCACCAACCTCTTGTCTTTAAATCGTGTCCTCCTTTTCTCTTCACTCTCGCATTGCCCACATTCAATGTCAGCCTTCCACTGCTAAAAGCTTTAGCCAAGCTTATGTTCACACAAAGAATGAGATCTTCTGCATGTGTTTGACATGACATTTCTGAATTAATCTGTGTTGCCTCAGAGGTTTCATTATATTGGATTCTGGAAACATCAATCCTTTTCTCTTGTACTTGCTTCCTGATATCAGAGTGTTGTTTTGTTTTGCATACATTTACTGCTCACCTACTCTCTGGTGCCTGTTGTGATGATTAGCCAAAAGAGATATTAAAAAAACCCTTATAAGTTCTTCCTAGAGCTCTACAAACTTTTCCTTTTGTCTCAAAACTGTGCTGCCTTAAAAGTTCCTTATGACAATAAAGATATGTGTTGTTGGGTAAACTGAAGAAAGTTAATAAAGTAAATCCATACATTATAATTTAAAAATGAGCAGTTGAAGTAAGTTACATGAAAGACTGGTGATGTTTTCAGTTTTCACACACAGCAGTCATTTTAGCTCTTTTCTAGGACAACAATAAATAAAACTGCACATTATCTTAACTAGTATTTGCAAGATGTCAGTGCTAGTAGAGAATGCTGAGAACTTAACTGGCACTCCAAAACGTCCAAGGTGTGCAGGCTGATAAAGTGAAGTTTTGCAAAAAACAAGCAAATATAAAAAAATGAAGCACTCTTTGCAACATGAAACGTTTATTCCAGATGAGCAAAGCTTTCAGACATCAAGTCCTTCTTCACTGTTTAAAAAAGTTATAAAAACACTCATCATTAAATAATAAAAATCCTAAGTCATATGACACAGCCTAACCTATTACACTAACACATTAATTAAAAGTTAATCACACAGGAGTTAAGTAAAAAGTGCAACAATAACACATTAACAGAGATCCAAATAAAACAAAAACTCCTTAGCTCACAATATTTTGCTTAAACTTTAGAATGGGTTTTAAGGTCACCTGCTTGTTCAAACCCAGGTATGTATCAGCTTTCAAACGAACTATCCATTCATACTCTTTTGTATCAAGTTTATTAATAATATCACTACGTCTAATGTGTGGATGTAAAAATTCAATGAACCTGAATATAAACTGATGGGAGGCACCCTGTTCTTCTACATGTTTAGCTAATGAATTGGACTCTATACTCCTACGTATATCCGATTTGTGCTCTATCATCCTGCACTCCATATTCATTCTGAGGAAGGAAGCACACTTTGATTAAGGGGAAACTAGCAGCGGGGATAAGAAAATGATGCAGTGCAGATTTTAATTCATTGGTAATTCCGGACATTTAAGATTTCAAAGGAGTAGGAGAAGACAAGTGTTTCAACAAGGTACAACCCTACACTGGTGTAGAGCTTGTGAGCCCAGCTAATGTAGCACACAGCATGGCTTTGGTTTTAGCCACATCACTGTAAAGCTGTCTGCATTTCAACTAGTAGTTGCCTGTTTCCAAGTCAATGCTTAATTGGCAAGGTTGTGAAATGATTCACTGCTAATAATTAGCACAAAGTAAAACTACATTTAGATCATGGTGAATACAGGTGAGAGAATCTATATATACAGAGAAAAATAAGACACAGAACAAACCTTTGTAATATGACTAGTGTTGGACGTGCATGAGAGAAGACAGGACTGCACACAAAAAACACAAAAATAAGACATAGAACAAACCTTTGTAATATGGCTAGTGTTGGACACATATGAGAGAAGACAGGACTGCACACAAAAAACACAAAAATAAGAGATAAACAAATCTTTGTAATATGACTCGTGTTGGACGTGTATGAGAGAAGGCAGGACTGCACACAAAAAAATACAAAAATAAGACAGAACAAACCTTTGTAATATGACTAGTGTTGGACGTGTATGAGAGAAGACAGGACTGCACACAAAAAACACAAAAATAAGACACAGAACAAACCTTTGTAATATGGCTAGTGTTGGACGCATATGAGAGAAGACAGGACTGCACACAAAAAACACAAAAATAAGAGATAAACAAATCTTTGTAATATGACTAGTGTTGGACGTGTATGAGAGAAGACAGGACTGCACACAAAAAACACAAAAATAAGACACAGAACAAACCTTTGTAATATGACTAGTGTTGGACATTTATGAGAGAAGACAGGACTGCACAAAAAAACACAAAAATAAGACAGAACAAACCTTTGTAATATGACTAGTGTTGGACGTGTATGAGAGAAGACAGGACTGCACACAAAAGTAAGACATAGAACAAACCTTTGTAATATGACTAGTGTTGGACATGTATGAGAGAAGACAGGACTGCACACAAAAAAAAAACACAAAAATATGACAGAACAAACTCTTGTAAAATGACTAGTGTTGGACATGTATGAGAGAAGACACGACTGCACACAAAAAACACAAAAATAAGACACAGAACAAACTCTTGTAAAATGACTAGTGTTGGACATGTATGAGAGAAGACAGGACTGCACACAAAAATAAGAGACAAACAAACCTTTGTAATATGACTAGTGTTGGACGTGTATGAGAGAAGACAGGACTGCACACAAAAATAAGACATAGAACAAACCTTTGTAATATGACTAGTGTTGGACGTGTATGAGAGAAGACAGGACTGCACACAAAAAACACACAGGCTGTTTTTTTTCAAGCATGTGTTTTTCTAATTCATTAAGCAAAAGGAGGTGTTCTGCTGAAGGAAGCAGCTTTTGTCATTAACGAATGTTGTATCTATGATTATATCTGCATTTCTAAAAATGGCACGACATAATATTACATACTTATTTATGTTCTGTTGTTCAGGTAAATTCAATTCACCCTGGGGCGTCTTTTCAGAGGTATTCATACTAACTTGGGATACCAGGCCAAAACACCAGAAAAAAATCCCCCACTTGTCCTGTAGATGACTACAAGTGTTGAAGAATGACAGTAGGTAGAGGAAGCCAGTCAGAGGATGTGAAAGTAGAGGACAGCCAAGTGTGTGTGTGTGTGTGTGTGTGTGTGTGTGTGTGTGTGTGTGTGTGTGTGTGTGAGAGAGAGAGACTATATGCAAGAAGAAGAGGTGCTATGCCCCCAACATCTCTTACACTAAGAGACAGCCTCTCCTTATAACACCGTGGATGAGGAATTATGGTCTAGAATAATGTAAAAAATACAAAGTGGAACTGATTTAGTAGAGCTGGGTGATTTTTTTCACTGACCTGGACCTGATGTTACAATTAACCAAACTCAGTGCCTGTGTCACACAATGCAGAAGGAAGATTCCAGTTCAGAGGTGACTATGGAACAAAAGAAAGGGCCCCCAAGTGTCACCAGGCTAGGTTATACAGTGTCAGCAGTATTACGATGATGCAATAAATAGTAAGCTAACACTACACAGTCAGTCTAAAGTGGAAAACTATTCTCTGGATTAAAAATAATTTTCTTCTATGGTTATGATGGTTGTAGGATGGGGCCCCTATGGACAGAAATGTGTTCTGGGACATGGGTAACAACCTCTGGCAATTTCTATTTGCCAGTTAACAACTTTTTGGATCTGAACAAATATATGATGTCAGTTTAGAAATGTAAGATACTTTACAGAACATTGTATACAATTACAAACAAAAATAAGCACAATCTTCATGGAAGAGCTTTATTTTTATGACATACATTTAAACAGAAGAAGTAGCATTCAGGTTTGGGCCAGAAATACTTTCCTGGAAGAGAAAATATAGACAGCATTAAGGGGAACATTACAATATGCTGAAACCACTAGGCAAATTAACAAATAAATTGGAGATGTGGATTGGGAGAGATGATAGGTGTGGACAGATTTGTTAAACAATGGCTATTTATTCCATTTAGACAGCCAAATTTCATGGACAGCAGTTGTGTGGTCCAAAAAATGTTTTCTACATGGGAAATATGTTTAGAATGTGACAAGGTAGGGTGCATTTCAGAGAGTTGTAAATATTGCACTAAATGTTGGAGTAAATAACACTTTTGAGAGGAGTGTCCTGCTAATATGAAGATTGTGGCTGAAGCTGCAAATGGAACTTCATCTGATCATGTATTACCATCTCCGTTTTCTTATATAGGAGACCCATTTCAGAAGAGGTTTTCTCAAAAAGAAGAGAGGAAGCCTGTTCTCAACAGCATTTGGATACTGAAAATAAATTTAGTATATTAACTTTTTTCGGCAGTGTAAGAGGGTAGTGGAACAGAAGATTCTGGGAGGGAATCTAATGAGGAAAACATACAGTAAAGGAAAAGATATAGAGAAAAGGTAAACTGAACACATAAAACTGGAAACAGTACACATTTATAGCATTTTGCTACAGTTCATAAATGATAGTAGAATGGTTAAAGAAAAACAGCTAGACACTGGATATTTATAGCATGTTAATAGTATATCTAGTTTTGAACACAGTAATATAAGTACATACCTAAGGAGTCATAGTTAGTGATCTTTGGGCCTAGACAAGTTTTTAGGTAGTTATGTTGTTTGGAAATCCTGGTTTAAAATTTTAGTACTTGTATGTTTTAGCACCAGGTGCAGGTATGATGTAAAAACTGAGGGGAAAAAGTGAAACCTTAACTATTTTTATTTACTTTTTTATTATAGATGCTTCTGTTTTGTCCATATGGGGTGAGATTATAATTCAAGTTTTATTATGGTTAAAAGAAAACAGACAGTTAGAGGGACCTAGATGTAAGGTTCTGTAAGGGTTTACTAAAATCTTTCAAACTGGCTTCAAGGGGCCCAGGGAGATAAACTTTCTCTTAGGGGGAACTGAAGACAAATTATTTATTTTGATAAATATGTGGTTATTTGAAGGTAGCAGACAAACTCTGCAGACAAGATTTTCAGATTGCAGGACTTTTGGTGTATACATTTAGAATTCAGATTACCTGGCTGTGGTTTAGGATGATATCACAATATAGTTGGAATGAAAATGAACAAGAGTCTGGGAGGACCATATACATTTGTTGTCAACTTTTAAATCTTGGAGAAAATGGTGAGGTTGTTTTTATGTGAAGCTAGTAGCAGAGATAAATTTAGATGAAATATGTTAAAGAAAAAAGAATATAACAGACATGCAGCTTTTTATGGAGTATAACATTTCTGGGGTAAAAAGATTGCTAAACAGTTTTTTTAAAGATAGTACTATGAGGTCCATGCAGTTACTGTGGAAACAAAAATGTAGAATGGAGAGAAATAAGACAGAGATGTTGCCTCTGGGGCACAGCCATTTTCACAGGCACACATTCAAAACAGACATATAGGCACACATCCACACACATACACCAACATATCTCTAACCTGTCCCAGAGCTAACAGAAGATCCCTGATATATCCTTTCATTCCTACCCTCATAAAATAGGATGATTACAGTCAGACAATAATAACAGAAATTAAAATTACATTCTTTTTTTGTTCACATACTATATCTTTATGGTAGGCCTATTGCTCCATTAATCTTTTAAATGACTTGGGGTAATATTTAAAATGTTTCCCAAGTGTAGTCTAATGTTGCTCCCAACTTTATCCAGAAGTCTTGAGCACAGCCATTGAGAGGAATGGCAGCCCCCCTCCCCTCATACAGATACCCCCCCATCCACCTCAAATGTCCCTGATTTTACAGGTTATCCATGATTTTGCTGTATATCTCCACTTGTAAGTCACTGACCAATACACTCAGTAAACCATACCACACATTAGAGTTAGATACCTTTTCTTATGTTTAGGAAGCATGTCCTCCCTGCGGTCGAGTGACGTTAAAGACATGCAGGTAGGTATGAGCGTAAATGGGTGTGCCTTCTTTGAAGGCTGGGCATCAGGCTGGCAACTCAGCACCGTAAAAATCCACTGCCAATCATTAGTGGATCGGAGTTCTGCTGTGGCAACCCCTAACCGGGAAAAGCCGAAAGTCTTTTTAGGAAGCAATGTCTTGTCTACAGTGAGGAGTGTTAAAACTCTGTTAATGACATGTATTGTGTTTCAAGGATGTAGGGTTCAAAGCTTTCTTCCCTGGATTTCTTTTATTTATTAATTTATTTTTAGGTGAGCTAGGGTGATAGTCAAAGGGTACCCCTGGTGTCTAGTGCTAGTGTAGAGAACTAATGCTGTGAAGTGTTTCTTGCTGTGCAAAGGGTACAGGGCCAAAACTTTTCCTTTCTTTTTTTAAAGGAGTAAGGGTAATTTGAACTGACTGTCTCTGATATCTATGTTACATTTCATACATCTTCTGTGTGCTCCAAAACTGCTGTTCCATAGACTTATAAGTGATTTGGGGGTAATATTCCTGGTTATAGGGTCCCCCTCATCTCCATACATCTTCTGTGTTTCAGAATTGTTGTTCTGTTAACCTACTAAGTAAGTAGATGGTACTTGTTTACCAGGATTGTCCTTCTAAGTTGTGCCTTTTCAACTGAGGCCTGGGGAGAAATACTCCAAGTATAATACATGTAGAAAAGGTACAAAAAGGGGATAAAATTACAATAACTTTAAGCAAATTAGCAGAATGAATGCAAACAGAGCACACAATAACAGACAACATTACATATCAATAGATAAAAATCTTTGTAGGTCATGAGTATAATTTAATATGAGTAGAAAGTAGAACAATAGTTCAAAATAAAGAAAATGGAAGGAAAAAGAGAGTCTCCACTGTGAGAGCATGCTTTTAAAAAGTGATATTTGAGGAAAAAAGTATTTAAGCAAGGTGTTGGTGGAAGTGATACAAGGTGCAAAGTGAAAAGACAAGGTTGAGAGGAAATATCAGGAAAATAGGTAGAGATGTCAGCACAGAAAGTGGGTGACCATGCTTTGGATGCAGTAGATGACAGGAAAGTTGGAGAATGTTAAATAAGAGAATGCAGGATTAATGCACTGAAGAGTAGCTGTAAGGAGTCAGTGTGTGGTTTGTAGCTGGGTGCAGGGAGATGCAGAAACAATGTGACTTTTTGTGAAAGAGAATAAAAGAAGAAGGGTGGAGAAAAAGCATCATAGTGAGATAGGAGACCTTAAAATGTGTGTGTGTGTGTGTGTGTGTGTGTGTGTGTGTGTGTGTGTGTGTGTGTGTGTGTGTGTGTGTGTGTGTGTGTGTGCATGTGTGTGTGTGTGTGTGTGTGTGTGTGGAGAAGAGTAGGAGCAGTAAGGAAAAGGACAAAGAAACTAAGTGATAAAGACTCAAGCTAGAGATACAGCATGTCAGTATAGTGAGGGACTGCATAGCTTACAATACAGTATGTAGATGGACTGGAATTTTTGTTTAGCCAGAAGTTTATCAGAAAAACAGCCAATTCCTGATAAGGTGTTTTAATTAAGGCTTGAAAGATTTCTCTTGATGTACTTGTTTAAGGGCTTAGGGGATGGAGTTTGAGATTCCAAAGGTGTAACAGGAATAAAGAGAGAGTCACCAGCTGGGTTGTTTGATTTAGATTAGAAGTAATGTTCTATTTACAAAGTGAATGTGTCTGCTTGATGAGTAGTGTTGAAGGATATGAGTTAGGGTAGAGCATTTTTCAAGACTGTGAATAAGGTTGTGTTTCGTAAGTAGCTGAGACAGATCCAGGGATCAAGGAAGTTTTGGCCATTGAAGCTTCTTCAGTGCTTCACAATGGTGAGAGCTATATACCACCTTAGCAGCAAATGTGGCTATTTTTTCTTGTAGCATTGCTCACGGAGATGGGTCAAGGTTACCTGAAGATAAATTAGAATAGGGGCTGAAGCAAGGTATTTTACAGCATTAACAGTTAGGTACGGTTTTATCCTGCAGAGGGTGCCAAATTTTAATGATTATTTTAAATTAACTATTTTACATGGTAGCCAAATTTCATGCTGTCATCAAATATTATACCTAGTAGTTTACAGTGTTTTACTAATTCATTTGTGTAGAGTTTCAAATAAAGAAGAATTTATGGGTAGAGAGTTGTTTTGAGGTGAATAGGATGTGCTTTTTGGGGGGTTTAGAAGAAATTGGGAATAAGATGCCAATGTTTCAATAGAGGTATGAGGATCCTAGGTTAGTTCTTGTAGTGTATCCATTTTTTAGCAGCACAGGTCAGAGTGGCACCATCCATATATCGGATGCTCTTTGCATGTTTGCTTGCTCTGAGGAGGTCATTCACAAATATGTTGAGTAAGCCAGGGCCTAAAATACAGCATAGAACCCAGAGCAATATACATGTCATCTAGTGTTTCCCCTTCAAGATTGCAGGATTTGTTCATTTGTCCAGAGGGAGCTTACAGTGAT
Organism: Protopterus annectens; assembly: GCF_019279795.1. Lineage (NCBI taxonomy): Eukaryota > Metazoa > Chordata > Ceratodontiformes > Protopteridae > Protopterus > Protopterus annectens. The sequence goes on from NC_056725.1 coordinate 1,558,015,780, forward strand.
GACAGTCCCCCACTTAGACACACATGCACACTTTCATGTATATACAGACACAGACACACACACACACACACACACACACACACACACACACACACACACACACACACACACACACACACACTATCCTCAGACCACTCATCCATTCACATATGAAGCTGCACACATGCACACATACACACACATGCACACAGATACATCTTCCAACTGTACCTGCCTACTAAACTCCCTAGTACTTACCTATAAAGTGATCTTCCCATTAAAAGCAATGGATGAATGCAAACTGTTATCGAACTAATTAACTTGACTGGCCAAGTTCACTTACACAGGTGAGCAATTCTTTGAATCACACTTGGCTTTATACATGCCTTATCACAGGTATTTCCAAGGAGAGAGCACATTTCTGATCAGCATAGGCTATTCTTCCCAAATGCCTCATTTACATTTGTGGTAGGCCACAGAGAGAGCCCACCATGGTGCTGCACCTTTTCAAGGTAAAGCACTGTGGTGGAACTGCCTCTGAATCAGAAATAATAACCGTCAGTAGTATAAAGGACTTACTGCTGGTGGTAACCCTTCTGAGTCTTAATCAATATGTTAATGAGGTAGAAAGGGAAAGTAACTGTTTTCATAGTTGTACTTGAAATTAGCATTTAAATGGATAAGAAATGAAGTGCCACTGGGTGGATGGAATTTCATATGAATGTTATAAACTGTTAATTAATAAATAACTGTATGTTTACTAGCCACATTTCATGAATAGTTTAAAGACGGATTCAGATGGAGCATGGATGTGGAAGTAATAGCTGATTTATAACTATTTTGGAAGAGATGTGACAAGATGGATTTGCATGGTGTCCAATCATGCTTTTGTGTTATGAATATAACCTGCTATTTTGTACCAGGTATGACTGTGTTGTTTATTAAAAAGATATGGTTATCTCACATTCAAAGTAAAGTATTACTACATGGGACCCAGGCTGTTTTATGGATTGCAAAAAATACTTTAGATATTTCTAGCATGAAAGACCATGGAAAGACTAATAATGGAACTAATCAATAAGGACATAGAGAACTTGGAAACACTGGGCCTGTCTCAGTTTGGCTCCGTCAAGGGCAGGTCATGCTTACTTATCCTGGCGGACTTTCTTGAAAATGTCACCAAAGCAATGGATGAAGGTAAAACAGTGCACATCACATACCCTGATCTGGCTAAAGCTTTTGACACAATCCCCAGTGAGACATAATAGAAAAGCTAACTAAACTGTCATCTGCTGGTTTGCCAACCAGCTCACAGAGAGAACGCAGGATATTAAAATAAGGGGTTACCTCCACAAAGACCCCAATCAGCAGTGAAGTGGGTTGTGTGCTGGGATCTCTCCTGTTTGGTATCTACTTCTCTGAAGTAAAAGTCAGTACCAAAGGTCTCTATGTTTGCAGATGACTCTAAGTATGCAGATGACTGCAGTCTAGAAGAAGTCATTGAATCCCCATATGACTTAGCCATCCTGCAGGAAGGATTGTCCCAAATAAATCATTGGTGACAAAATCATGGACTGAAACGAAATGCCAAAAAAGTGCATCATCATATCTTATGGGGAACTACCACACTGGAAATATTTGCCAAGTTGTTTGGGATTTGAGAACCTATGTGGACAGTGACCTAACTTTCAACCAGTATGTGTCCACTGTTATAAGAAAGTCCTTCCTTATTGTACAGGTTATAAACAAAGGGATTGTGTCTAGATATTTGGATGTCATTCTCCTTTACTGAGCCCTAAGTAGACCAATCATTGAGTATAATATCCCCTTTGGCATGCACCTACCCAGTCTAGAGATCTAAACCTCTTCTGCAGCATCAACAGAATTGTTTGGAAGAAGAAGTACATATCACAGAAAATAACACTTCTCTGGAACAGACTCACCATCCTTATAAAACAAAGCTCAGCCTTGTACATATTCAAACACAACTAGGATTTGTGGATGGGAAACAGAAAATTTACCCCAAGAATCCCCCTGCATTATTAATGGACAAAGGCAGCTACTAAATGCTTTATTCGATGGGTGTGTCCCCTCAAATTATCTAATGATTCTAGTTATTTTCATTAGAGTAATATATAATTATTTACCGTAGATGGGTAAGGCCAATCTAAAACCAAATGGGATAGGTTAATTCAAGAACCAAAATAGAAAATGGATAGGTTTAAGATTGTCCACAAGGGCAAGTAACCTAGTACTCAACTATGAAACTAAGAAAAGATAGAAACTTTATCTGGAATCTAGTCTTTGAAAGAGCCTTTGACAACATATCTCATGAAATCCTAATTCATATGTTTTGGGGCACAGGACTAAGTAAGAGGTTTCGTTCATTGTTAGGTAAGGTTTATAAGCTGGCAAGACCAAGGCCAATGATTTATAGACATATGACAAAAGATGCATGGATGAGCAGGAGAGTTTTACAAGGGTGTCCTTTGAGTGATGTTTTGTTTCCATTATTTATGATGCATACTGTATATAAGTGCAAGCAAAAAATATTATTCATTGATAAAGGGGTAATTTATATAGATGTCTCATTCATGTACATGAATTTTATGTTTAGATAGCAAAGCTAATAAATGATATACTCTATTTTGAGTTAGGTGTACATTTTTTTAAAGTGAGGGGTTTAGGTCTGATGGGACATGGAGGTAGGGTTCAGTTCACTTGACAACTCTCAATTTCGATTTGCTGGGAATTCAGTTTTGGGGAGAGAAGATGGTGATCAGACAGTGAGAATCTACTTTAGGAAGAATGGAACAGGTAGATTCCAGCTGAAACAAAAGGCAGATTTTGTTAGATAAATAGATCCATTTGTTGAAAACACATGTATTAAGTTTGAAAGCTATTTGGCAAGGTATACTTGCTCCCTAAAAATTTAAAGGTACAGTCAAGGATTTTTTTTCAGGATTCTGAGCAACTGATTTGAATCTAATAAAATGAGTTGTTTTGTATCGTGACCCAGAGAATGTGAGTCTTAGAAAATATATATATATATATATATATATATATATATTTTTTTTTTTTTTTTTTTTTTGCAGTATCATATGACATGCTTACAGGAAGTCTTTGCAAGGAGATATGTAAGGGAACATTATGAAACATTTTTAGAAGGAAAGAAGATTAAACAAAAGATGCTTTGACAGCTTCTAACAAGAACTGCAAATTATTATGGAAAAAAAATTGACAGCGAAAATTGATCGAGAATATGTTATTGACAGATAGGCAAACATGGGTTTCTCGTGTTTTTCACTTTTTGTGTGGGTTCCAGACAACAGTTGCTCTTAACAGCAAAGTTTTATTTTTAAAAATATTTTATCTTTTAGGACACCAAAGATTTCCATTAATTGAAATATGCAAAGGATTGGTAAAATAAAATGCTGGGGTGGGGAGCTGGAAACACTTTTGCATATATTTATTGGCTGTGGCATGACAAAACAATTTTGACAAATTATACATTTTCATGATTAAATTTTTTCATTAAATTTGAGTTAGATATCAGTTTTGTTTATTAAGGGGTAAGGAATATTACAACTTTATAGAAGCATGAAATGTTAATTTTGATCGGTTTGGGTGAAATATTGCCAAGATATTATTTATAATAAGAAATCAAATTTGTAATGGATGTGTCAAGACATCAACAAAGTTTTGACTGGGTCTATGGCATATGTTTGAGAAACATTTACTCAAGGCATGTGCCTATCCCTATCCCTTCCTTAAATCTAAAGTAAATCTAAACTACTGATCACTCCCTAAACCTAACCCCTCCCTTCCTAAACCTAATCCTTCCTAAACCTAAAATACCAATTGCTCTTTAAACCTAAAATCTATCACTTCCTTAAATCTAAATGGCTGATCACTTCCTAAACCTAAAATTATCCTCACCTTCCTAAACCTAAAGCACCCTCCCATTTCCCTTCCATACTTGCCTAGCCAACGAGCCCTTCCTGAATCTGTTCCTTAGCACGTGAGTAATCACATGCAGTAGCTGCATGGCTGAACTCATATTCGAGTTTGAGCATGAGCAGGAGTTCACACAGGCTAACAGCTGATGTGAAATTGTTCGATCTCGCCGTTTGTTCTTACACACGGGTTCGGAGCTGATCCTCGGCTCCGAGTCGGCCACATCAGCAGCTCAGCATCTTCGAGAAAGCTCGAAGCACAGTTCTATCCCATGATCCTCCTGTGCTAACCCTCAGATCTAGTTTGCCGCTAGCAGCAGATCGCATCGTGAGAGGCTCGGGCCAGTATTTTTTCATTCTTTTTTGAAGTTGTAGTTGTCAAAAATAGTTTAAAATAGTTAAAAAGTAGTTAAAAGTAGTTACTAGTGTGATAGTTTATTACAGAGTGTGTTTTTTTCAATAGTTAAAGTAGTTTAAAGTAGTTTAGTAAATTTTTGCCTTAGTTAAGGCCTTGTTGTAATTCTGTCAGGACTGACAGTAGGGTTTAAATTGTTAATTTCTGCCTTAAAATTTTCTACTCTTTTTTATATATATTAGAGATAGGCATTATTCTTACTTTTACAAGTGTTTGTAGTGTGTTATTATATATATATATATATATATATATATATATATATATATATATATATATAATATATATATATATATAAGTGTGTTGTTAGAAATTTGTATATTTAGGTTAGATACCATGTCTGAAAAAGCCAAGTCTGGCTTTAAAAGGTGTCAGTGTGGACAAAAGATGTCCATTACTGATAACCATTCTTCCTGCGTCTACTGCCTTGGCCCTCTCCACTTGCAGGAAGACTGTTCCATCTGTCATTCCTTCAGTGGGAGGGTCATGCTAGAAAGGCGCAGGAAGTTGGTGGACAGAGGGTTATTAAAACCCGAATTTCAGGAGGCCCTGGACAAGGCTGAACAAGTGTCTGAGTCTTTGAAGGGGTCCAAGTCTTCAAGAGTGTCGGAGCCTAAGTCCTCAGCTCCGTGCACCGCTTTTCAGATTCGGACACCGGCTCCAAAGACCTCGGGGTCAGGCGTCGAATGCTTATCTCTGATTGAGACTCAGGTATTGGAGCCGGTATCGGAGAAGGTACCACCGCCTTCAATCCTTCGCTCAGTGACGGCTTCGGCCTCTTCGACCCATTCTTTGAGGCCGCTTTCCGACTCCGACGTGGACCGAGTGGTACAGAAGCTAATGGAGAACTCGGCTCTGTCCAAATTAATCGAAGTTTCATCCCAATTGGTTTCGAAACTCGAGGCTTTTCCAGCCCCCGAGACAAATCCTCCTCCGAGACCTGTCGAGTCGTCGGAGCCAGAGATCGAAGAGCCGATGATTCTAGAGCCCTCGGTGCCGAAGCCCCCAGTAGCGCTATCGGCACCGTTGACCTCGACACCTTCGGAACCAGCCGGGGGTCTCGGAGCCGACGATCTTTCCTAGGTTCCGGGGCGGACAGTCGAACCGAACTTTCGGTTCCGACTCTCCCCCTCGGGGCCTCGGCTCAGATCAGCTCGGATCCGTCCTCAGGGTCGGAGCCCGTGGTCCCATTTCTGGGGAAACTACCGGCTTCTTCAGAACTGATGGGATCCTCGAGCTGGGGCAGTGGTGCCTTCGACATCATGAGGAAGGTCTTGTCTGAACAGACACATACGTCATCGGCATCTTCTTCTCCTCCCCCAAAGGGTCCGCATTCTGCTTCTGTACCTTCGGCTCCTACCAAGCATTGAGACCCAAAGCCTCAGCCAGCCCCAGAGGGCACCCCTGGTTCCTCGGATGCCTCCCCAGAAGCCCCCTCGGAGGATGTACCGAGGAAAAGATTGTGCAAGAGGAGGCACATTATTCCCCACAGGAATCTCTGACCTCTGATACCGATTTGGATGAAGCAGAAGGGTCCCCATGGTCCCCCTCTGAAGATGTCTCCTTTGCTGACATCTTGGAAATCTTGAAACAGAGGGGAGACTGGCAGACCATTACCCCTTCTGTAGATGAATCGGTATTGCTGAAGGCATTTGGGGCTCAACCATCTACCTCCTGGGTAACCCCTCCCTTTGACGAACTCATGGACCTGATAGCGTGAAGGGCATGGGAGACACCTGATACAGTGGAACCGGTCCCCCGCAGACCCAACAAGTATATCACGGCCCCTCAAGATAAAAGCTTTCTAACTAAAGGAGTGCCAGTGGATACTATGGTGGTGGCGGCAGCCACTAAAAAGGAAATGTCTGAATCATCTTCCTCTGTCCATCCTCCTAATAAGGATTCTAGGACGATGGACAGATATGGGAAGCGCGTCTTTAGTTCTGCGATGTTTTCCATGCGATTGCTGAACTACCTTACGCACTTCACGCGTCTACAGAGAGATCTACTCAAGGAACTGGGAGATACTCTCCAGGGCAATACAGATGCTGTTGTCTCCGAGAAAGTGACAGCACACCTTAACACCCTCAACTCTATAATTAACTCGTCCATGAGGCTCATTTCATATGCAGCCGAAGGTTCGAGTAGGGCGGCAGCCTCAGCACTTGCTCTGAGGAGACAATCCTGGCTGTGCCTATGCTCCTTTGTGGAAGCCTTCAAGTCTTCCTTTGCTAACGCCCCTTTTGATGGTGCCTCACTGTTTGGTCCCAAAGTAAAGGAGACTCTCACTAGGTGCGAGCAAGAAGGGAAGACCCTGTCTGCCGTAGGGGTCCGTTTTTCCGCCCCATCTAGACCATACCCCAAAGGGCAAAGAGGCGGAAAAATGTGGTTCCGAAAGACTCAGGGATCCTTTCAGCCCACACACAGTGATGCCCCCTCCAGAGGCAGAGGAGGGGGAAGAAATAGAAGACGCCGTCCAGGCAGCAGAGGGGGTCTGCAGAATCAGGGCGACAGAGATACGTTCTCTGGGAGGACCTTTCAGCACTCCTGAGTGCATGCCCGGCTGTCCTACTCTGGAGGCAGTTGGGGGTCATTTGGCTTTATACCCAGTGGCCTGGCTAAATCTTACATCAGATTCCTGGGTAAAAAGCAGTTACCAGAGGCTACGCTATTCCATTTATAAAAATTCCACCTGCCCCCAAAAAGCTCCCAGATGTTCCACCCAGTCTGCGAGACCAGGCAGCCATAGAAATAAAAAGGCTGCTCGAAAACAGAGTCATCCAACCAGTCCCGGCAGACCAGAAAGGATCCGGAACTTACTCAAGATTCTTTTTAGTTCCAAAGAAAACAGGGGACTGGAGGTCAATTTTGGACCTCAGCAGACTCAACACTTTCGTGAAAAAGGAAAAGTTCCGGATGGTCACGCTACAGTCGATCCTTCCTTTCCTACAGGACGGCGACTGGATGTGCTCTATGGATCTCAAAGACGCGTACTACCATATCAAAATGGCCAGAGCGTCCAGAGATCACCTGCGCTTCCGGCTGGGAGCCAGTCACTTCCAGTTTCGTGCTCTGCCCTTTGGCCTCACCTCAGCCACAGGGTGTTCACCAAATGCATGGCAGTAGTAGCATCTCACCTGAGACAAATGGGATTCCGAGTGTTTCCTTACCTAGATGACTGGCTCCTGTCCGTCACCACCGAGTATCGTCTTGTGCAAGCCAGGGATTACACCATCAACCTTTGCTCCTCTCTTGGCATAACAGTCAATTTTGGAAAATCTGTCTTATTGCCCTCACAGCGTATCTCATTTATAGGGTCCGAGTTAGACACTTCCCTGGCTCGAATCAATCTCGCCCCACTAAGAGTATCAGCCCTCAGAAATCAAATTTCTATCCTTCTTCAGAGCAAGAGAGTCCCTGCTCAACAAGTCTTGAGAGTACTAGGAATGATGGCAGCCGCTCTTATCGTAGTTCCCCTAGGCAGGATGCACATGAGGATCCTTCAATGGATGCTATTCGCTCAATGGTCGTACCTACAACTTCCACTATCTCACCAGATCTTAATCACAAACTCCTGCAAACGAAATCTCCTATGGTGGATGCACAGTCAGGACCTAACAGTAGGCTGACCGTTTGTGTTGCCCAGTCCTATAGCTACTGTAACCACAGACCCTTCCCTGATAGGGTGGGGGGGACTTTTTCAGGGCAGAACAGTCCAAGGTCAATGGTCCAACTTGGAGTACAACCTGCACATCAATGTCCTAGAGCTGAGGGCAGTGTTTCTTGCGTTGCAACACTTTCACAAGTTCTTGCCTGTGGGAACGGTGACAGTTCAGATGGACAACATGTCAGTAGTCTGGTACATAAACAAACAAGGAGGAACCAGGTCTTATCCATTGTGCAGAGAGGCCCTCAGGATTTGGCAATGGGCTGTGTCTACCGGATGCTTTCTGATAGCAATGCACATCCCGGGGACATCCAACGTCATTGCGGACAGGTTGAGCAGAGCCATCCTGTTGCCCCACGAGTGGTCCCTCAAATCTCAAGTCGCAGAAAAGATTTTCCGCAGATGGGGCCAGCCTTGCTGCGACCTATTTGCATCCCCATTGAATGCCAAATGCAGAAGCTACTTTGCCCTACTACCCCCCCCAGGGGTGCCCCCAGGGACGCACTTGTGCACGATTGGCCCCGGGTCTCCTTTATGCTTTTCCCCCTATTCCACTAATTCCCAAATTCCTGCAGAAAGCCAAACGTCTGAAAAGGACCATAATTCTGATAGCCCCATTCTAGCCTCGACAAATCTGGTTCCCCTTCCTTCAAACTCATCAGGTGTAGGAACCGTGGATTCTGGACCCAGTGCCAGATCTGTTGACGCACTCATCGGGAGTTCGTCACACATCTCTCAAGTCCCTCAAATTGACAGCTTGGCTGCTCCGCTTCCCTTCTTAGCCAGGTCAGATTTATTGTCCCCTGCAGTACAACACATAATTGTATCTTCCCACAAGCCGTCCGCAAGGAAGCTATACAACAGCAAATGGAAATGCTTTGCGTACCGGGCCTCGCAGCAGGATATAGATCCATCAGGGGCTCCAGTACACAAGATATTAGAGTTTCTTTCGACACTTTTTCATGAAGGAGCATTGACTTCCACGATAAGGGTACAACTTACGGCTATATCTAATTTTCATGTTGGCCAGGGAGATAGTTCCCTCATGTCCCACAGACTTTGCAAAGCCTTTATGAAAGGTACCTTTCACCTCCGTCCCCCCTTTCGTAGTCCAGTGGCCCCATGGAATCTTAACCTGATGTTATCACAGCTCATGTTGCCCCCATTCGAACCAGCCACCACAACCCTTCTAAAATTTTTATCATGTAAGACACTTTTTCTGGTTGCCATCACTTCCGCCCGGAGGGTTTCAGAGTTGCAAGCATTATCTGTTCGGCCCCCATATATGATTTTTCATCCAGATAGGGTAACATTGCGCACCAATCCATCCTTCCTTCCAAAGATTTGTTCAGTCCAAAATATTAATCAATCGATTGAACTACCCACCTTCTTCAAAAATCACTCCAGTAAGTTGGAATACATGCTGAACAAATTAGACATCCACAGGCAGCTGAGATTTTACTTAGACAGGACGAAGGAATACAGAAAGTCAGACTAACTGTTTGTATCATATGCTGACCAAAGGAAGGGAAAGGCAGTAACAAAAGTTACTTTATCCAAATGGCTCTCAGACTGTATAAATTTCGTATATTCAGAATCAAAGCAACAACTCCCCTTTAAACCCAAGGCTCATTCTACGAGGGCGATTGCTACTTCCTTAGCCCATGCCGCCCGCTTGCCATTAGATACAATTTGTGCAGCGGCAACTTAGGCAAAACCACATACTTTCATCGCTCACTACAAATTAGACAAAATCTCCAGAGACAGGGCGACATTTGGTGCCACTGTTCTCAGGAATGTTCTCCCGTGAGCCACCCAGGATAAAGGAGCTAGGGACGCTACCCGTGTGTAAGAACAAACAGCGAGATCGAACAATTTCACATAAAGAAGTTATGTTCTTACCATAACGTTCCATGTGAATTGTTCATCTCGCCGTTGTTCTTACATTCCCCCCCTCCATCCCCCATCCTGCGTTCTCGAAGAATGGGTAAGACTGCATTTGGGTTCAGTCTTCTCTAGATATTGTTATTCTTGAGCTTCCTAGTGTACATCAGGGATGGCATCTTTTCTCTTCTATTGATGACAAAGTTTCAGACAGTGTGGTTGCGTTTTTTTTCTAGGCGCTTAAGGCGCAATAACTACTGGGATTCTTCTGGTGTTAGCAAACTAGATCTGAGGGTTAGCACAGGAGGATCATGGGATAGAACTGTGCCTCGAGCTTTCTCGAAGATGCTGAGCTGGTGATGTGGCCGACTCGGAGCCGAGGATCGGCTCCGAACCCATGTGTAAGAACAAAGGCGAGATGAACAATTCACATGGAACGTTATGGTAAGAACATAACTTCTTTTTCATGTCCCTGGCTATGAGGTCATGGAATTTGAGCATCTGGGTCTTGAACAGCTGTAAAGATCCATTCTGAACATCTTTGTAAAATGCTGTTTTGTGATATCTAAATATAATACTGCTTCAATGTCTTTTTGCAATAACAAATTTAAAAACTCTTTTCTTTTTGATAAATGCTACAGGGCATTGTTTTAATGTCTCATCTGAAGGACAGCAAACTCAAGAATGCAGTACCCGTCCCCCCGGTGCTGTACTTATTGCATCAATATTTAAAAAAATGAATCCAAACAGCCATACCTCTCAACTGTACAGATTTTCGCAGAATGTCCAGATTTCTGCCTCATATGTTTGGACCATTTTTCATAAAATTGTGGTTTTCTGGCAAATTATTGGCAAGTCATTAAAGACAGAAAATAATGACAGACATTTGAGTTTCATACTTCATACTCTTCAGAAATTTCATGTTAAAACAAAACATGTTATTCTCTCAACTTTCTTTTAAAGACCAATATTTAAAAATTGTCCCTATTTTGGGCCTTTGTCACACCACTATTTATGGCTTTGTCCAGATGCCTTCTTCTAAGAGGTTGAGAAGTACGCAAGCAGCTAATGTGGGAATAGAACTGCAGTCGTCTGATCTTCCACCATCAAAAGTGAGTGACCTATGACACACACACTAAATACAGTAAGTTTACTGTGAACAGGATGAGAACTATACTGTTCTAATCACACAGTAATGCAGGTGGCTGTCTGGCTGAAATAAAATAGATTCTTCTAGTGTTTTAGAAGGTGGAAAGGCAATGAGACTGGTTTATAGTTATTATTACCAGAAAGCTAACCACGCCAATACAGTAAGTTAAGCTTATTTCTATACATCAGCTATGCAGCCCGGAATTACGTATAGGATTATATCCCAAAAAAACAGTGCCAAAATGCGTGATTCAGAGGGTATTAAATATCGGGGCAGGTTATCTATGCCTAGACTGCCACATGACAGTAGAGAGCATAGCATAAATACCATGGCAGCTTTGATTTACTCTATTTTGAGACAGCATTTGATATGACCAGTGGTATCCTTTAGGGGTCAGAGTTAGGGATGTTTTTGTTTGGTATTTATTTCTCTGGCCTCTGAGAAATCAGGAATCCAGTAGCTCATGTCTTGTGCTTACACAAATCAAACAATCCTGCAAATACAAAGACAAGTGATCTAAACCTGCTTCATCAAATTAATAAAACACAGTGGAGAGATGGACTCATTGCTCCACATCTCCCTTAGCTCTGGATTAGACTCCCCCCTGCAGATCAAGTAATGTGCCACAGTATCTTACTTCAAATATACCTGGATTATATTGATGCTTGTGACCCACAATAACTGCTTTACTTAACTGATCTATTAAACCTTCTCTGACCCTAACAGTAGAACTAACAGAAAGAAGCTGAGAAATGTTACTGTATCTTAAAAACGTAATGCTATCTTGCACAGGTGTTACAAGTAAGCCAGCATCTTGGTGATGTATCATGACTGTCATGGCTGTGTAGCTGCCACAGTCTGGAACGCCACCAGCTGGTGACATCTCTTGAAAATTACTAAAGCCAAGATGAGGACCTTTGCCTACTTCCAAATGATGTGCAGGAAGACTTGTGAGGAGGCACCAGACTCTATGGACTATCCAACACTCCAGGTGTGTCTCCCATCCCATCTGTAGCACATCTACTCTCATTTTGTGGAAAAGTGGAAAGAATGTAAACAGCTTACATTATTTTGTGTGGGCAAGACATACCACTTGAATTTCTTGATTTGACAGGGAGTCATAAGAGCTGTTATCTCTGACTGATCCTTTAACTAATTTGAAAGATCCCAAAATTAGAGCTGAATTTTACTCTTATGCAACCTGGCAAGAAAAAATACTAAAATGCTCATGGATGTGATGCCCAAGATCAAGAAGAAGCTGAGTAGCCACCCAAAATAACAAGGTCAACATCTGTTGAATTATGCCTGCAATCATAAATAATCTTTCCTAACTAGAGTTCATCATGGTCCCTAGAAACATATACTTCTGAAATGATACCAAATGTGGTATCTGTTTTTTTATCATCTGACTGAGGAAGTTCAGCAAAGAGATATCTCTGTACATACAATTATGTAGTCTGGAAGGTAAAATGAGCAAGACTCCATCCAGATAAATGTCTACTACAGCAGAATTCAGGCATTTGGCAAAAATCCTGGGGCAGTTTCAGACTAAACAAAACTGAATGGACCTGTACATTTCAGGTCAATATGAAACTGGAGGAACCTGCTGTGATGCTTGAAAACTACAATAAGCACTAGTTATTCTTCAGATCCAGAGCAGCTACTGTGCTACTAGGATGAGAAAATGAACTAAAGACTAAAGGTTATCATTTGGAATTTATACTCTTGAATTTGCCTGTTCAGAATGAAAAGATCCCTCTTTTGGCACACACAAATTTCTAGAAAAAATGTTTTTGAGAGTGAGAAAGAATTCTTTGTGACCCCCGGTTTTAAATTGGCTTTATATATGACTTCACTCCGGAAAACAGAAGACTTGGATATCTTCAGAATCATTTGAGAGGTTTTATTAAAATAGTGTATCTTTTACCTCCTTCTTCAAATGGCCTCTAGCCACAAATCAAAACAAACAGGTTTCAGGTTGCTTAGAAATTTGAAAAATCTGCTTACAGCTAACTAATTTTTCTCATAGGGATGGGAGGAAGAGATAGGATGCCGGAGAGACAGCCACTCCAATCAACTCAAGTCAAGCAAGGAACAATTTACTTGAATTTGATTTGGGAGTGCATCTGTGGGGTCAGAAGATTTTACCAGTATGGACCCTACTCCTACACCCTGATGCTGTTCAAACCCTTAAAGGTCTCTATGCCAAAAGGACTGTTCCAATGGGATGAATGCTGACCAAAGCTTTTCTTATTTAAACAATGGAGAATCTTGCTATAGTCCTCCCAAGAGAATGGTGAAAACTCCTGAAGATACCTGACAAGATCATTACATTACATAAACTTTTGGTATATAACTCCAAAAAGTAGGAATCCAGATCTACTCAAAAATATTCCTCCGATGCTATAAAAAGAGCTCTTACCTTAGTGACCTCATTGTCATCAGACCTTCACTTTGAATTACACATGCTTCCTAATCACAATACCAAAAGATACTGACTTTAAAAAGTGCAATATGTCACATGATAAGCACAACCACAAACAACCAAAGTAAGTTTAAATCCATATTCAAAACACAAAACACTTTTCCCCAGTTACCTAATACCTCATGCTCTAGCATAGAACAAACCTATGCTGCCAAATCACTTTGTTATGTGTGTGTGTATATATATATATATATATATATATATATATATATATATAAAACAATGAACTGAAAACAAGAAGACCCTTGGAATGAACTGAAACCACTTTATTCCTGGCAATATGAAAGACAAGAGGGTAAAGGGGTTCAGCTCTCCTACAGCTCTTTGATGGGACTTTGAACACGTGGTCCTTTAACAATGTAACAGTGTCCTTGATCTTTGTCTGTCACCTTTATCTTCCATGTGCCTTCTACATTACTTCCTTTGGGCTGCTCTAACTCTTTATCTTATCTTCCTGTCTTATTCATTTATTTACTTTTGTTTAATGGGATAATCTGACTGGTTGATAGCCCATTTTCAGCGGAGGCCAGGAGAGAAAAGTTCCAGTACAGGTCTAAAAAAATTGTTACAAAAATTATACGGTGAATAATAACTGGATTTTATACAATAAGCTGAATATTTATAGAATGAAGAATTTTATAGAGAACAATATTTAGAAACTTTTACAAAACAGTGAATTATATTTAGAAGATTTTACAAGATGGTGAGTATTTTCAAGAATAACTGACGAGAAAACATATAAAAGCTGAACTCTGTGTACAGAGGATTAGTAGATTTTGTGACATATATTAGATAGGGACTGAATGTATGTAAAGAGGTGATCCAGAGAAGAGTAAAGTATAGGTTCTCAGACTGAACCTGTATCTGCAGGATTCTAGGAAGGGAGAAACATGTAGTAGGGGATGGAAGGTAGTTAATTAAAGCAAGTAAGAAAAACTTAGAAAATAGGAGGGTCTAAAGAGTTTTGGGAGTAGAAAGTTGAACATAAAGGAAGTTACAGAAGGGAAAGAGGAGGAGGTGAAGATAATAATTAGGAAAGTGAGGGTACACAGAGAGGGGCAAGTAAAAATAAAGTAAGGAGAAAGGGGGGAGGGAAGGTGGAGGTAAAGATTGTCAACCAGGGATTGGGCATGAGCAGATCCAGTTGTTCCCTAGGAACTATTTTACTAGTTTATTGAAGTGAAGTGAGTCAGGAGTGTAGTAATGGGCTCAGGGATGGAATTCCATTTTTGGTGATATAGTTAGAATACAGTGAGCCACCAGCTCTGTTGTGAGACTTGATAACTTGCAAAAGGGATTTGGTGGCAGATCGGATACTATGATTATTAGAGTAGGGCTGAAGCATAAGCTGCAGGGAAGGACTTTTATTGGGGTGGTGAATGAGACAATGAGTGAAAGAGAGTTGGATAAGTGTTAGTTGATAAGGCAGTTCTAACCAGTGTAGTTGATATAAGGCAGAGAAGTGGTGTGTTTGGTGGGATGAGTTGGTAGTAAATTTCGCGATTTGATTGTAACAGGTTTCCAGCTTGGATAGTTCTGTCTTACTTAGCTTTGTAATGATGGGAGATGCATACAGAAGGGTAGAGAGAAGATGGGTGCTGGATATGTTTTGTCTTGGGGAATTTGTAAGGAAAGGCTTTATTTTGTATAGAGAACCTAGTTTAATATGAGTATTTTTAATGGTCTGGGCAGGTAAGCATCAAATTTTAGGTTATTATCGATAAGAATACCTAATAATTTTGTGTAGGAAACTGCTGATATTAAGGTGTTGTCGGATTAATGCATTTGGAAAGGGGTACAGGGATTATGTGATTTACTGGAGAGAAAAAGCATCAACTTGGTTTTGGAGGGGTTCAGTAGGAGATATGCATCAGATAGCCATAACTCGACAGCTAGGAAGGCCTGCTGTACTTTACTACTTAGTTGGGTGAGGGAGGGAGTGCACAGAATAGGGTAGAGTTGTCTGCACATTAGACCAAGAAGGCTAGTGGGGGTTGAAGACTGAAGTCATTTAGTGAAGATAATGAAAAAATGGGGGCCAAGTATAGAACCTCGAGGAACACCTAGGGTAACAGGTAAAAGTGAGTTCTTGTTGCTATTTGACAGCTTGCTGGTGGACAGATAGGTAGTTGTGGAACCAGGCTAGTGCACAGGAATTGAGTTTTAGAGATGCAAGCTCATCAGGGAGTTTCTGGTGAGAAACTGTGTCAAAGACTTTAGACAGACCTAAGAAAATAGAGGAAACAAATTGTCCTTTACTTCTGTGATGGTTATTGGTACTGGTAAAGCTTAGGAGGGCAGTCGGGGTGCTGTGGTAAGGGAGGAACCTGTGTTGTGTATTGGTTAACAGGTTATTGACCAACAGGTAATTTAAGATCTGATTGTGGATGCATTTTTCAAGAATTTTGGAAAGGGGGGTAGGATAGCAGTGGGTCTGTAGTTAGAGAGGTTGGTGGATTTACCACCATTGCATTGGGGAAGAATGTGGGATATTTTCCAGCTTGTGGGGATTGTAGTGTTCTGAGATGGAATGGTTAATTAAGACAGCTCTAGGACATGCAATAACTGGGGCAGCGATTTTTAAGAATTCAGTCGGTAGGTTAGGTTATCAGCTGCAAGGGTTTTAGGTTTTAATTTGACAAACATTTTTTTATAATGGATGTCTAGACAGGGTGGAAAGAAAAGGAGTTGCAGAATAAAGTAGGTAAGGTTGGAGGGGAATAGTCATATGAGTTAGTAAGTGAGAGCACGGAGTTTATGAAGAAAGTATTGAACTGGGAGGCAATGTTATCAGTGGCTGAGGATGTCAAGGGTGTAGGGGAGGATTTGTTGCCAGGCTGAAGAAGATTTTTTATTGCGGTCCAAAATTTCATGGGGTTGTTATAATTCTGTTGTTGAGTGGTAGTAAAGTAGGCTTTTTTGTCAAGCTTGATTTGGGATTTGGCTTTGTTGCGAAGTTGTTTGTAAAGACTAAGACTGGCTAGACTGTTGTTGGAACGCCAGAGAGTCCAGGCTTTTTCCTTATGTTTTTGTAAATTTTTAGTTTCATTAGATAGCTATGGAGCATGCTGAGACTTTAATCTAGCAGTTCTGCATGGCACTAATATGTTTAAGGCTGCAAGGAAGGTGTTAGTAAAGTAGTTAACAGAAGCATTGAGGGGAGGGTTTTAAGTGGGGACCAATCACTGAGAAGAAGTGATAGGAATGTTTGAGTGCTGAAGTTCTTTTTATTTCAAATTAGGCAGAAGCAGGAATGTCTGGTAGGATTAATAAAGTGACAGACTAAGAAAGTGGGGAGCCAGTCACTGACATCATCAGGGAGGCGGCCTGACTGGCATGCAAGGGGAGGGTTTGTTGGTGAGAATCCAAGTGAATATTGATTCACTCTTAGTGGCTTTGTCTATTCTACTAGGAGTTCGTATAACCTGGGAGAAACCGTGAATGTTGATGAAATTTGTTGGGGGAGTCTGAGTTATAAGATAGCCAATCAGTGCTGAGGTCACTCATAATAATAGTTTCTTGTGAGAAGGATAGGGATATCCAGTACAGAATGCCCTCGACTGAGTTGTTGTTACTACCTTGGGGAATGTAAATTGCAATGATTATTATGTTTTTTTAGTTAAGTTTAAGTTTAGAGCATAATAGTTCAGAATTGGTAGGAGGGGGGATGGGGGGACTAATATGTCTTAGTTTTAAGTTTTGCTTAAACATTATAGATACTCCTCCATCTCGCTTATTCTTTCTGTCACATCTGTGTATATTATATCATGGGGGAAGACTTTTATTGCTGTTGATTTTGGGCTTTAGCTAGGTTTCAGTTAGTACAGTGATATCCGGTTTATATAGGGATATGGTGGTATGGAAGTCATGGACTTTGTTGAATATACTTCTTAGGCTCATGGTGAGTAGCAGAAAGTTACAGCCTTTGGTAGGGGTAGGAATATTGTTGGAGTGGAGTGGGGAGGGAGGGGTGAGTAATGGGAAAGAGAGGCTAGGGCCTGGGTTAGGATGGATCTCTGCTGAGTTTTAGGTGAGTGGAGATGCAAGTTTGGATGGTAGAGAGTTTAGATAGGAGATAGTAGTATCTGAGATGTATGTGGGATTTGGAGTTTAGTAGGAAATATTTGCATGAGAAGTAACCTATGTGGGTAGCGTTATAGACTTCAGGGGCAATTTTGATGTTAGAGTATAATGTTTATGGGAGGAAAGGCTAGTTATGGTGTGGGAGGCATGGTACCTGTGTAGTTGGATTTGGAGGAGTGTTAGGTAGTTAGTTAGTGTGTATGAGGAGGGAGAGGCAGAGTGTTTGAAGTGAAATAAGTTGTGGGTGAGAGATGTGTTTGCTGGAAGACTTTATAGTGGAGAGTTGCAGGGGGTGTATGATAAGGAAGATTAAAGGGACGAGACAGAAGAAAGAGTGTGGTGAAGAAGGAAGCTGAGGGACAGTGTAAAGGTAAGAAGGCAGAGGGAGGGTGCAGGTCCTGTTACTGGGAGGAGTAAGAGGTGAGAGAATGTAGTGAGAGAAGCAACATAAGTTAGGGGAGTAGTGTTGGTAAGAAGAGGATGTGTTAATAAAGGTGAAGGGAGAGCAGGGATTGAATTAGCTGAAAGCAGAAGATGAAAATATAATGTGAAGGTAAGGGGAGTGATTTGTTGGAAGGAGAGATAGGCAGGAAGTAGTTATAGGGGATATTAGGAGGAAGATTAAAAAGAGACATAGATAATGAGTTTTGGTTTTTGATAGTTGGGTGTGAGTTAGAGTAACTGCAACTGTGTTAAAGTAAGGAAATACTGATTAAGTAGAGCGAGTGAGGAACATATCAAGTAATGTCACTGGCTGTTTGAAATGGGTGTGTGTGGTTAGGAGGAGATAAATGTAGAGGTCTTTTTGAACAGGTCTTTACAGTAACAAATATTCTTATGTAAAACCTGACAATCTATGCATACTGATAATATTGTACTGCATATACCTCTCTATATTAAAAAATATTCATATACGACATAAGTGAATGATTTTTTAATCAAAAATGTTTGTAAATGATATAACTAATGTCGAGGATGTTTGAATAATGGAACTGTTACCCACGAATGAAACTAGCTGTTAAGTGACAGAACACTGTAAATGGAGTCCATAATGTCTGCATATTGAAGCTTCTTTCCTCTGGCCTCTACTAAAAAAGGGCACTGCTCAGTCTTCCTGGTAAACAAATTCCAATAAATAAAGAAGGCAATATACTCTTCTTATCTTAAGACGTCAAGTAATCAGCTATAAACATTATCCCTGATTTAGCTTTGGCAAATTATTCTACTCAAAAGCAGGAGTAAGCATCTTGAACCCGTTGGAAACTATGAGGGACAAGAAAAGATTCCTTAAATCCAACAATTAGGGCACTGAGGACTACAAATATATGGAGATAAATATACCAACACTTTTATTGTAATAAACACATGGACATATTAACGAATCACCATGTTTTCGTCCCTCTGAGTCAGGATTTCTTCAGATAATGCACAACACACATACCCATATCTTTAATATCCTAAATACCACTCACACAAATTGTTTAATTAATATTAATTAATTTACCTTAATTAACTTTACAAACTAAACAATATATTCCACAATAAAAATGTAAATATTTAAATGCACAGCCCCAAACTACTCTAAAGCCATAAATATTGTTATTGATGCTATCTAATCATGATTAATAAATAAAAGTCCCTCTAGTTGTTGCACTGAAAATCACTTGAACCATATGTTTAAAAAGTATATGTACATTCTCATTTCTCATATATAAGGATGCCATCTAGTGGTGTTAAATCCACATCACACCCTAGAAGAATATAAATATTTCAAGTAGTAAGAATAGCCATAAAGCTCAATAAAAAATGTTTGTGTAGAAATATGTGCAATTAAAACAAATGAATGATCAAGAACATTTGAACAAGAATTATTCCACATTAAAACAGACCACCTACATTATAATAAAAATCTTATAAAAAATTCTTAAAAAATCCAATACTAATCCTGTAAAACATAAAAATAATCATCTGAGTTTGAGACTGTTTCCTAGAGTCTCACTGCCCTTAATTTTAAAAAATGGGGACAGGACATTTTGCTCATTTAACCCCAGAGCTCTGTTACCTTTTAAAATCAATTGCCACTAAACCTCTTTATACTCTATACTCTATTCTAGTTTCCCATGGACCACCTCTTGGATGCTGGTCTATTTCTTCTAACACAAAGAAGCTGAAACTAGCCTTATGATATTGCAGGATATGTTTATATAATGCATTCCTCTCATTCTTCATCTGTACATCATATAAATAGTCGTATATTCTTTTTCTGATTTTACATACAGTTTTCCCTACATAGAATGCATCACAGCATTTACATTCAACTAAATAAACCACCCCATACTATTACAATTGGAATACATATTAGTCTGTATTCTTCTGTCCATTGCCTGGATATAAACAGATTCCCTGTTCATTATATACGGGCACTGTGCACATGTCCCACATTTATATCTGCCAACCTTTTTCCTTCCTTTTTTTCTTGACATGGTTCTGCTTCAATAACTCTTTAATATGTTTTCCTTTCTTAAATGCAAATCTAAGTGGGTCCTTAATTATTTTATCCAGATCCAAAAAACTAACAAATGTCTTCCAATTGTTACTGATCACTTCCTTGATTTATATATATATATATATATATATATATATATATATATATATATATATATATAAAACGTATGCTCCCTTGAATTTACTCATGCTCTCATCCCCATTATCCTTTTTTTGAGGGAAATGGGTGGGAATCCATTCTATAAATTATGACGTCCAGGTAGTCTATCTGCTCCCTAGAAGTACTAAATGTTGTTGTTGTGTCTTTCGGCTTTTCCTGGTTAGGGGTCGCCACAGCGGAACTCCGGTCTGCTAATGATTGGCAGTAGATTTTTATGTGCCGAGTTGCCAGCTCTGACCCACAACCTTCAATGCATTCATGCATGTCTCCAGAGAATCGAACGGAACAACGTCTTACTGCCAGGTGACAGCGCTACCGCAGCACCGAATTCAAAAAATCTGTGGTCTCATTAATGTATTCCAAAAACCCCATCAATTTGATCTTTGACCCTTTCCAGTAAATACATATATCATCTAGATATCTTTTGTAAAAATTCCTTTGGTTTGAGGAAGCACTATTAGATCAAAACGGTTTTCCAAATGATGAATTTAAGGTTTGTTTGGAACTCATGGAAATGGTATTGTGGAATAACATTTTATACTTTGAGGGGGATCTTTTTAAACAGGAGAGTGGTGTTGCCATGGAGGCATGTTGTGCCCCCTCATATGCTAATATAGCATTATCTATTTGGGAAAATAAGTTAATTTTTAATTATATTTATTCAAATTATTGAAATTTTTACTAAAGATATTTAGATGATATATACATTTTCTGGATAGGGTCTGAGACAAATTGATATCGTTTTTGGAATACATTAATCAGACCACTCATTTTTTAAAAATTTGCATTTGATACTTCTAGGGAGAAGGTAGACTACCTGGACATCACAATTTCTAGAATGGATGAAAGCAGAGATTTTAAGTCTAAAATACATTGTAAAGAAACTTTTTCTAATTCCTATTTGTATTTTTCTAGTGCCCGACCGTTTACTCAAAAAAGGAGTATAATAAAGGAGCAATTTATTAGGACATCTAAAATGACCTTGGATGACGTAGATTATATAGAAGAAAGTAGTGAGCTTGAAAGGATGTTCAGGGAGAGAACATATCTGCCTAAATTAGTTGAAGAGGTGAAAAGGGAAGTTCTAAAAGAAAGAAAAGGTAAGTTTAATCCAATTTTAGGAGAAGATAAGGGTTTGATTAAGAAGTTTAAGGATAATTGGGACGAGAGTGTGAGTAAATACAAAGGAGCATATGTCATGCATTATAGTTGTGACTCAAATTATATCAAGGAAGCGATCAGTAACAAGTAGAAAAAATGTGTTAGTTTTTCGGATTTGGAGAAAATAGGTAAGGACCCACTTAGATTTGTTTTTAAGAAAGGAAATAATATTAAATAATTATTGGAGCAGAACCTTGTCAGGAAAAAAGGAAGAAGGGAAGAAAGTTGGCACATATAAATGCGGGGCATGTGTGCAGTGCCCCTATATGACAAACAGGGAATCTGTTTACATCCAGGCAAGGGACAGAAGAATACAGACTAATACGTACTCCAATTGTAATAGTATGGGGGCGGTTTATTTAGTGGAATGTAAGTGCTGGGATGCATTCTGTGTAGGAAAAACTGTACAAAAATTCAAAACAAGAATGTGTGAACATTTATATGACTTACAGATGAAGCATGAGAGGAATGCATTATATAAACATACCCTGCAATGTCATAAGGCTAGTTTCAGCTTCTTTATGTTAGAAGTAACAGCCCAGGATCCAAGAGGTGGGCCATGGGAAACTAGAATAGAGTATAGAGAGGTTTATTGGCAATTGATTTTAGAAGATAACAGAGCTCTGGGATTAAATGAGTAGGTTTCACTGGCCCCTGTTTTAAAAGTGCAGTGAAACTCTAGGAAACAGTCCCGGACCCGGATGATAATTTTTATGTTTTACAGGATTAATACTGGATTTTTTAAGAATTTTTTGCAAGGTTTTTATTATATGTAGGTGGTCTGTTTTAATGTGGAATATTTCTTGGTCAAATGTTCTTAATGATTCATTTGTTTTAATTGCACATATTTCTACACAAACATTTTTATTAAGCTTTATGGCTATTCTTACTGAGTGGGAATGTGGATTTAACACCACTAGATGGCATCCTTATACATGAGAAATAAGAACGTACATGTACTTTTTAATAATTTGGTTCAAGTGATTTTCAGTGCAAGGATGTGTTATGCAACAGTTGGAGGAACTTTTATTTATTAATCATGATTAGTTAGTATCAATAACAATATTTATAGTTTTAGAGTCGTTTTTGGATGTACATTTAAATGTTTACATTTTTATTGTGGAGTACGCTGTTTGGTTTGTACAGTTAAACAGAGTAATTAAATTAATTTATTAATTTATTAATTAAACAATTTGTGTGAGTGGCATTTAGGGTATATAAGATGTGGGTATGTGTGTTGTGTATTATCTGAAGAAGTCCTGACTCAGAGGAACGAAAACACAGTGATTAGGTAATGCATTCCTGTGTTTATTACAATAAAGGTGTTGGTATATTTATCTCCATGTATTTGTGGTCCTTAGTGCCCTAACTGTTGGATTTGCAGGTCGCTGCTTTGTAGCCTTGTGTTTGGGTCTCTTTCCTCCTGGTTTCAGTTGTTTACAGATTCATTAAATGTCATTTTCTTCAACATATCACAGTACTTTAGCCTTGGAAAGAGCGTGAGGGTTGCCAGTTCACAAAACAATGTCCTTTCTTCAGACAACACTACTGCCATCTTAAAAAAAACACTTCTACTTTCAAACAAAATGCTCATCTATTAGATGCAAAATGGCTATAACTGACTTATTTGCTTATTTGGCAAGACTGTTCACTTCTTTTTTACCACTGAAATATCCTTTCCCACTCATTTCAAGTGTCCTCATTTTTATGATTATTACAAGTTTGTGAGAAGACAACTATAACTTTCTCTTCTTAAAAGAGCAAAAAGCAACTAAAATGTTGTAAACTTCTAGATTAGTACCTGAAAAAAAGCAGATACGATCCTTAGAAACCATTTGATGGCCACAGATCTTGCCAACTTGAAAGAAATCCACAGTCAAATTAGTATTCTAACAACACGACAGACAGCAGCAAATCATCTGTGCCTAAAAACAGCTGCTTATCTCCCTCACAACCACTCTATAAACAGGTGTCCTACTATGTACCATGTTTTTCATTGATATCTGTACTTACCACATAACAGAAAACTTCCGAAGATCTCATAAAAGCTTAGACATAATACAGAACCTCAGCAGTAGTTATATATTTTCCTGTCAGACAACTTTTTCCTTCATAAGAATGCAAAACAAATGGTATTAAGTGTTCCTTATGTTTACACAAGGCACCCGCTCAAAAGGCAGGAAAAAAAAAAAACATACAGTACACAGAAGTCACTACAAGGACAGTAGCTTGGTGCATGTCCTTCATTCTCTCCATGGCACAGTAAAGGCTTGATGATATGAGATTTAGTTATAATATGAAAAATTTGCTCAGAAATTCAAGGATATAATTAATATGATAGTCAAGAAAAGCTGGTTTTATTTGCAGATGTTATTATTTTGTATCTGACAAAACCAGAAAAAGACATTACAATGTTGTAGAACATTCTGCAGCAGTTTCAGATCTTTTCGGGATACAAAATTAATGAAGCTAAAACAAAGGCAATAGCAGTGAATTATGTGCCCACACATGAACTGGTTCAGTAATACCCATATTTATGGGGACATGATAAAATGAAATATTTAGGAGTATGGATAAATGATGATTCTAGTGTGGCAGCTAAGGATATGTGGGAAGTGACTAAACAAAAGATAATACAAAAACTAAGAAAATGAAAGCTTTGTTATATAGATATGGATAGTAAGATATAAGCAGTTAAAATGTTTTTAGTCCCTTTAGTCCTATACTGAGGTCAGACATATTTTTATCAAACAGAGGAGAAATTGTGGATAGCAATTAATAAAGAGCTGAAGGAGTTTATCTGGGAGGGGAAGATGGAAATAGTCAAGTGAGATAAACTAATTCTTCCAGTAGAACAGGGTGAATTGGGATTACCCAATTTGAAGAGGTATTTCAGAGCTACACAGTTAAGTCTCTTATACATAACACAAGCTGAAACCTATGACTCAAAATGGAAAGGTATAATGATGAATCACGGGGGAAGCTCAAGAAACAAGGAGAGACTGGGATTTTGGATGCAGGCCTTTAAGGAGAATAACAATAATCATGCAGAATATTATATCCATAAAGCAGCAGAAAGTATTCTAAGAACTAAACCAACATGGGAATGGAGAAAGGAGATTCTACCGAGAGGGATGACTGCAATTAGGAATACAAACAATAGGCAAGAGGGAGCCAGAATTTATTGGAGAAAACTGGTAAAGGAACCAAGGTACTGAGAGCAAATAACTAGAGAGGGAAAGATGATAGAATGGGATTATGCCAAGAATTTTTGGACTGTAGGTTAGAGATTGCCTTCCCTATCAGGGATTGATATCAGAGTATAAAGAAAGATAAAGAAATATGGGGGTCCTAAATGAAAGACCAGCACTGGTAGACATTTTAGTAGAATCTAGAATAGAAGCTGCCATTAAAAAAGAATAGTAAGTAGAGCATATAAAATGTCGAATGATAACAATAAGAACCAATCACAGGAGGTTAGAAAGGATTGGGAAGACAGACTGGATAAGCATTTCACAAAGAAACAGGGGATATATGTATGTCTCCCAAATATGCAACAAAATCTAGAAGATTTAGGATTTTTGCCTGGAAATGTTTACATAGGTAGTTTTATACCCTAAGTAGACTCCAGATAATTTTTCCTCAGGCAGACAGTAAATGTTGGAGGTGTGAACGGGAAGAAAGAGGTAATTAGGAACATATTTTCTGGGAGTGTGGTGAATTGGAAGACTTTAAGGATTGCCTATGGGATACACTGTCAGAGATGCTGGGTGGGCAGATTGGGCTGATGAGGGAAATGATTTTTCTGAACTATGATACAGAATCGGAATTGCCTAGACATGGTAAGGCCTTGCTGTGTCTAATACTGGTGGCTGACAAAAAAGCAATTACTAGAAAATGGAAGTCAAAATGTAAACCAACTATACTAGAAGTAGTGAATATAGAAACAGAGATAAAACAACTGGAACTGAGATATTTAGAAAAGGGTAGGAACAAACTACATAGGAAAAATGGGAAACAATACATACAAGGGAGGAATGAGGTTTAAAAGGTGGCAGGACTTAAATGACCTATGTAATGTTTAAGTGAGAAAGACTGGGTAGATTATAAGTGAAGCATAATGTTTGCAACTGGAAGTGTGTCAGTATTGTCTGTGATATAAATGCTTGCAACTATGATTCTGTTGTTGTGGATTGTTTTCATTTATATAAATGTATGATTGCCTATGTAGTAAGTGATAGTTTAATAAAGATGTTTCTTATTTTAAAAAAAGGAAGGGATTGAATAATTTATATAATATTGCTTAGGTTATATGATATACAGCAATATATGTGAAGTATAATGTTTGTTATGTTAATATAGTTTGATTACTTTTATATGAATGTAAATTTGACTATGTCACAATTGATAATAAAGGTGTTTGAAAAAAACAATTGAAACATATTAACTACCTGGCCATGTGGTGCAGAAGTATAAAACTTTGACTGACCCTTAGATAACCCAGGTTAATCTAGGGGTGCAGATGCTGGAGGGACTAGACAGTGGACTATGGCAGTGAAGTGGGCAATGATGGTTTCAGAACCAGCATTATTTGCTGCACTGATGACACCTGAAGGAATTCAGGTGTATGCCCAATAGCAGGTAGAGCCTGGCATTCCCATACTGCAAGTGGAGTATTATTTGGTCAGGAGGCTGCCTAGAAGCATGCATACAGCTCTGAAGGTCAACGATTTCAGAGCTCACAAGATTCTGAAAGGATAGGGATAGAAAAGTCCTGAATCTATTGACACTATTTCTAACACCTGACTTTGCTGACTGTAGCAACCACCAAGAAATGAATGGGCTGAAGGGTTCTCCCCAGTACAAGAATGAATGGAGTACAGGAAAGGTACCCATTGGGCTGATCCTGGGAACTAGCATAAAATATTAAACAAATTAACTGCCTGAGTTAAATGTTTTTGACATATTTGTTATATTTAGTCCAAATGTAATCTAACATCTCTGTTCCAGGGTCAAGGATTTATTACTTTTTCTTCTGTTCCATAGCTGCTTATTTTAGGCTTTTAAACTGCAGGTGCTTTTTTGGTTGTTATATGTTTTTCTTTAGTTTTTGAAATGCCAACATGCTGATTTATAATTTTTATTTATTTTTCCTACTGTTATATTTGAGGGTTATCGGAGATGCTGTTCTTGTTTACAATCAGCATCTCCTTTCCAATGGACATCCTTCTGGCTCTTAACTCACTTGATCTTCCATTTGTTAGACCCTAAACTTCTGTACTTTGTACCTGGTTGCAGATTACAAACAGCCATATGGCTGGTATACTCTTTTTTTTTTTGCATAACTTGATCTAAGTAACTGTGTTGGGACTAAGGTAACATGGAGTCACTCCAGGGAGAATTGTCACAGGGAGCAGGGTTCTACTTACCTTTTCACTGTACTGTGGGAATCAGTGCTCCATATCTGACCTTTAAACAAGACGTGTCCCTCTAGCAGTCTTCCTTGGACTATGCTGAGTAATGCCAGTTTTATCAAAAATAAACCTGGAATTATAACAGATCTGCTTCAGATGGTCATCTTGGCATTCATTGCTGAGTCCTGGCTGGATGAGAACTCTGACCCTTGCTTTGAGTGCTGTGCCCCACTGATCCCCACATTTATACAAACCCTCAGACAGGGAAATATCAATGAGGGGATCAGCATTTGCTTTTCATTGAGTCTGGAATAGTAAAGAGTGGAGGCTGGAACATCTATATCTTTGAATGTATTGTAGGAGCAGAAGTAAACTAGAGATTCCTCCTTTTGTATCATCCACCAGATTATTTGGGGCTCTTCCTGTGGAAGTTATCTGATCTTCACATTTATCTAGTGAAATAATTCTGTAGATGGTGGATCCAGGGGGATTTTAATGCCTGGATTGATAATGAGACCTGTGAACTGGCTAAGGAGCTTTTTGGGTTACTGTAAAGGCCTAGGTTTACTCAAGTAGTTTCCTCTGCAACTCATATGTTTGGTCTTTCATTGGACTTGGCTGTTCAGTTTTGTCTTCAGAGTAGAGATGTGGTTATAGAACCAGTTTATGGTCTGACCTTTACCATGCTTAATTTAAACTTGGCCTTCAAACTGAGCAGTATTCAAAGATTGAGTTGGGTAGGTGCAGAGACTTGCAAACTCTTAATTTGGAAATCCTTTTCCCAGTTGGATACCAGCATTTGGAAATTTCTAATGGTGATAATCCAATTTTCTTTGATGTTTACATGCAATAATACTATTTCTAAAGCAATGGATCAAGTTGCTCCTTGGAATGTATGTTCTGGGTCTTATAGCTCATGAGGAACCATGGTTCACCATGAGACAAAGACTCTGAGTAAAATGGGGCACATGCTGAATGATGATATGCTGTTTCACCTTCTTGAAGATGGGCTTGTTTTGGTTGAACATTATGCTTAGTATCAGATGAGGCTTTCTAGAAAACAGGGCCCTATTTTTGGCTAATGAGATCTCTACTGCACTGGATTGTCTTGTTGCACTCATCTAGGTGCTGGACAGACTTGTCTGACCACCTGGAAAGTTTTTTGAGTGGACTTTTTAAACAATTTATGGACATCCAATCTAAAACTTGACTTCAAACAGTCCTCTAAGAGTAAACAATGTTGCTTGTATTTTGGAAAAAAGGACAGATAAAAGCTAAATGTCATCCGCATATGACTGATAAAAGATGCTTCTCCTAAACATGATCCCTCCAAGTGATAACAAAGTGAACAACACAGGACGCATAATCAAGCCCCGAGGCTTTTGTATCCTAATAATGCTAATATTACAGCTAATTCTCTGAAGCTCCCTAGTTTGTTTAATCCTCAGCTACCTCCTATATTAATGCTACTATGCCTTTAAAACCTATACTAAAGAAAAGAAGACTTCATCAGTGAATTAATTGCCTGATTTTCATTGGCTGCTTTGAATAATGGTTTGCGATATATATTTAACTGCTTTGTCTATTTTTTATGCATCTGAAGAAGCATGCATTGTGCAAAAGCTCTTATCAAATTTTGTTTTTCGTTAAAGTTTTCATGCTAATAGCTGTGGTGATCACTTGGAGTTATCATTTTTTAACGTTTCCATATTGTTCATCTGGGCGATTTTTGGCTACCGTTTGTTTCATCACTATCTTCTAGCATATATGATCTTGGTTTTATCCTTGACAAGATGGTGACATTTAAGGATCTATGGTCATCTGCTGTCAAAACGTATTACTTTCATGTGAAGAAGAATGACAAGATCGATCATTTTACACTATCCTCCGAACTGGGGATGGTGATTAATGTTCTGGATCTATCTTACAATGATTACTGCAGTACCATTTACATGGATCTTATTGAAGGTTATCTTGTCTGAGTACAGTGAGTGTTAAATTCTACAGGCAGGACATTGATAGTTACTCAGAGAACAAGCACTTTGTGCCCATGCTACATGACCTGCACTGCCTGCCAGTTAAAGCATGATGTGTTTTTTATCCAAGGTGATTTAGAACATTCATTTTTAGTGAGAAAGCATTATAGTTATTCTAGTTGTGACATGTGTTTGGAAAGAAACATACCAAAAGAGGCATTACATTCTATGATCAGCCAAATGAGAGCAGCATACAGTGGAGTGGTGGCATTCCTGGACACTGTACCATTACATATAACCTGTTCAGTGAAAAAGGACTTCCTTACAATAGTGGATATGTTGTAATGGAAGGAGTGTTTATTGCTGACATTTCATGGGCATGTTGTCAATGGGATAGTTAGAAGGGAAGATATGCTTGCCAAAGGATATAATTATACATTTATTGGCATTTTGTTTTAGTCCATGATTTTCACACCAGCTATTTGTTTAAGAAAGGCCCACTTGGAAGATCTTGGTGTCCATGGGGGAGTTTACAGTGGCACCGAGTTTACAGTCACACATGGTTAGCCATAAACACTTAACATTTATTTTCTCATCTGAGAAATACATGTCTCAGATGAGTGGCCCAAGGACTGAAACCCTAGGGTACACTACTAGTGCAGGTCATTTGGAGGAGTTAGAGCTACCCAGCCTAATTTCTTCAGTTTTATTTGTGAGCCAGTTTGCTAGCTGAGTTACATAGTGATTTACATTTAACTGGAAAAGTTTATCTATGATGCCTGAATATGGGTTGGCGCCGAACCCTTTTGCAAAGTGTAGATATCTTGTGTGTAATGATTTTCCCTTGTCCAGTGTTTTAGTAACCTTCTCAAAGAAGTCAATCAGGCTAAGTAAATAGGAGCTGCCTTTAATGAATCGAAACTGGTTTGGAATGAGTATTTGTAGGTTGCCTATGTCTTTATTTATTAATTCCATGATGATCCTTTCTATAGCCTTACAGATGAGGTTGGTCAGGCTTATAGGTCTATAATTACCTGAGCATGTTGATGCCCTGCATTTATGCAAGGGGATGACTGCTGCTCTCCTCCATTCATCCCGTATGAAGCCTGTTTGGAGGCTGATACTGCAAAGCCGCTGCAGGGCATCTTACATGTCCTATTTCAGGCTGACCAGTAGGCAGTCCAGTATATTATCCAGTCTCATTAAAGTAGTATTTTTAGTCTTGGAGAATGTCTTGAGGACTTGTGTTTTGGAGATTTGAATGGGAAGTATAGCTGTGGGTTTGTGAGCTGGGGATATAGAAGCAAATAGAGGCTTAAATCTGAACTAAATTTGTCCTCTAGTAGATTGACTATATCTTCTGGGTCCAAATATGCAATATCATTTATAATCAGCTCTGAGCCGTGCTGTGCATTATTTCTGAGGTTTATAAATACTTAAAAAGGGTTTGTGGTTATCATTTGCCTGGTTGGCTATATTAACCTGATATCTGTGTTTGACTGATTTGATCAGGGTCCAGAGTTCCCTGAGATTATCAAGAGAGTTTTTTTAGAATTTTAGAAGTTAAATTTATTTTTGTTTGCACATATTTTTTGTTTACTATAGAGCATGTTTATATTTGTATTCCACTATGGGGGTTTATTCTTAAATTTAGCATTGTATTTTCTTTGCAGGGGGGACAGATGGGTCTAAGTAGCTATCAGAATGGGACAGATGTGTCTATGCAGCTATTTACATGTTCATAGAATTTCGTGGTAAAGGATCCTACTTAAGCCGTGGGGGGGGTCACAAGGTGAAGGAGGATTTTGAATATAGCCAGGTCATCAGTCAGTTTTACTAGATTAGCCTTAGCATAATCTCTGAATACTATGGTATTGGAAGATGCTTCTGCCTTCAATCTTATGGTGAATGTGACAGGTGGATGGAATGACAGGTGATGGAGAGCAAAGCTTTTTCATATTATTCACACACACCACACTCAAAAAGCTTCCTGCCTACTTCATTCTACTTTTGCACTCTACTTTACTTTTGTAGCTCTACAACCTTGCTCTCTATTCTTATTCTAAATTTTCCCACTCTAGTTTCCCCTCCTTTTTCTTTCCAAAATCCATTTACTCTAAGTCCTCTAAGTTACAGCTGCCACCTTTCATTGTGGCCAAACATGGAACAAGGCCACGCCCCTCAAACCTCCCTAACCCCACTAATCTCCTCCCTATCCTCACCACTTTCCAGCCATTATATGACAACATATTCACATAAGGGACGAGGAGGAATGTCCTTTTTTCCTGGTTTGCAATGCTTTTTTTCACAGAAAAGCATGATAAATCTGCCGATTTAACAAACTGCAATAGTTTGTTTTTTTGAAACAGAATACTGGAGTTTGTACAGTATTTTCTGGATTACCAGGCAATCAATTTTATTTCCAGATAGTCTGGAAAAAAAAACAGATAGGTGGCAACCCTACTCTAGACCTAGCTGCCTATTACCTGATAACTCCTCTCCACCACTCATCTGTACTATATTACAACTAGTTTCCCTACTGTGATCAGATACTGCTAAGGAATGGCATGTGAATGTGACTGATTTTTTTAAATTATCTATGGTGAATCTGTTTTGTATACGTTATTGTAAAAGGTTATCAATGCAGTTCTGTTCTATGTCTGTAGGATCATCTCCTGCTTTTGTTACTGTTTATCAGAAGCATAGCTGGTTCAAGCACTGTCCAGCTAGCTCAGCTCTTCACGTGAAGAGCAAAACAAACAAAAAAAAAAAGCATTTCACTTTGATAAACTGATTACTACACTGATTATTACAGCTAAATGTTTACTACACTGCTTTTTACAGCTAGATGTACACCCCCACAGCTCTTCCATTGGACGTTCCTTCTACTGGCACAACAACAAGGTGGCCAAATGCATGACATGACCCCTCCCTCCCAGCAATTCAGATCCCATTTCTGTGCCCTGCTCCCAACTTTTCTTCAACATATTTTATTTAAAAAAAATCATTTCTTCTTTTAAAATCTAACAAACTGTTTACTATAAGTGAGCAAAGAGTTACTGCAGTTTATACCCGCCTGCACGGAGCACTACTGTGCTCATTTAGTTAAAAAAAAGAAAAAAAAATCTTCTTTTTAAACTGTAGCAAACTGCTTGCTATAAATGTAGCAGACAGTTGCTACAGTTTATACCTTGCCTTCATGAAGCAGTACGGTGCTCATGTTTTAGTTTAAAAAAATATTTTTGTAAACTGTAGCAAATAGTTGCTACAGTTTATACCCTGCCTACATGGAGCACTACAGCGCTCAGGTTTTAATTAAGAAAAATAACTTTTTTCTTACTTTTAAACTGTAGAAAACTGCTTGCCACAACATAGCAAGCAGCTGCTACAGTTTAGACCACACATGGAGCACTGTAATGTTCAGGTTTGAACACAAATGCAATATTGGCTTTTAAAAGCTGCTATTGAATTTAAAAAAAAAACTGGAATCAGGTGATCGTGCCCCCCCCCAACAGTTTGGCCCTGGGCAGTTGCCTCTCTTCCCCCACCCTAGCTACACTACTGCTATTTATTAATAAGCTTACTGTGTAATATGTTATCCTATTAGGAAAATTATTATAACTTTTCTCTTTTACGTACATGATCTTTTGCATATTGATGTATGGGGCTTTCTTCCCTAGGGCTTCACTGAAAAGGGGTTTGCTTTTCCTGACCCACTCAGACTATCTTAGTAAACAAATGCAAATAAAGAAATAAATGAATATTGGTGGGGATCATTTCCTTGATTTTATTGACTCTGGTTGTGGTGCAGACTAACTGTTCCAGAGAATCTCTATTGATGAAGTCCAGACATTTCTGGGCATACATGTTTGAGGATGTATAATTTTCCCATTTAATTGAAATCTTCTAAGCAAATGGCATTTGGTTGAATGCATAGGGACCCCATACTAGTTAGGTAGTAGTTATGTGTTGAGGAGGACATAGAGAGGGGTCCTATAGTTAGCTACGATATGATAAGAGATTTTGCTAATAGTAAGTTGGGCATGAACTAGTTCCAGGTCATTATCTTGGCTAACAAGTCTGGAGGTGAATTTCTTTTTAAGAATACAGAGACATTACTGCCTTTAGTGTCTTCATTTAATGGTGGGGGCCTGAACATGTAGTATGCATTGAAACACTACTCTGATAGACGGCTTTTACGGGTCTTGAACCAAGTCTCTATGAATATGCATATATTGATGTTTTCTACAGTAAGAAGTACTTGTTGGGGGTGGAGTTTTGATTGCCTAAGTTCCTAGTGTTGAGCAGCAAATAACTTTTTGTTTTACCTTGTATGTATCTGGCAGCTGTCTTGACTTGCTTGGGAAGTGATGCTTATTTCTGTTTGGAAACAAAGGTCTGATGATGTTTAGCAATCTTTGGAATAGCTGATACCCTGACATACTGCAGGGAAACAGGTGAAGGAAAATACCTAAATCTAAGTAACTCGAAAAGCAGGAGCAATGCAATATATTAAGTTATCTAATAACAGAGCAAAAGCTGAGAAGTACAGGCACACATGCAAGAGAGGGCAAACTACTCCCGTATATTTCCGAAGTATAGGAATTTTACAGGTTTCAGTCTTATCGCTTACATTAATTTTTTGCTGAGGCTGATCACTCTCTCATTACTACAAAAATATAAAACATGAGTCTGTGATGACACTGTAACACCAAACCATGCTGTGGCACTAACAGAGTACAAATGGTTGTTTTCATTACAGATTTTACTTTCCAGATGAAAACTAGACAAAGTAATTTTTGAGAAACAAATTTAACATCAATACTGTTTTTCCAGAAATGTCTATTTTATAAGTGCAATAATGCCCTTCAGGGTTATTACTATTATCAAGAAGTAAGTGGCCTTTAAGGAGGAGAATGACCATTGTCAATGTTTTCATCTCACCCCTGGACAATCTGGTATTTCACACTAATGTCCAGCACGTTTGTCATCATTTACATACTGACTGGAAATATACTGGCATGACTGACTGGATCTAAACCAAACAAGATAAGCTAAGCATCGACTTATCAGTTCAGTTCTCATCCTACTTTCCTTACAAAGAATATGAAATCTAAGAGAATCAAATGTTCCATTTTTAAACTGGAAACCTAAAAATGACTATTACAAAAAAACCATGGCAAGAAAAAGGAAAGAAAAACAGACTGTAAAGCCTCCACACTTTATTCCAAAAAATTAAGCGCTTTCATCCGCTTAAAGTAGTACTTCATCAGAATGAACACAAAGTAAAAACCGACTCCTATTATATGATTCTAATGGTCACATGTTCCAATTCAATTAACCCAGTTAAATAATTAAATACTCAATCAAAGCAGTAAAAAACACACATTCAGAAAAATTATACAAAATTATGTTAATTATATTAATACAGTACAGCTCCCTAAAAAACAGGACAAAAATACAATTCCATTATAAATTATATGAGAAACATGAAAAATATATAAAACTTGGGTAAAACACTTTCATTACTATACTAATAATCCAGCTCAATCAAATAAGCTCTACAACGCAAATGCAGCGTTTAATTTCAAGATACTACTAATGGACACTTGTTCATTGAGCCCAGATGAAGGCGATGTTAGAGGGTTGTTCCTATCTGTATAAGGATTTATAAGCCATTTAGCTGAGACACTTAAGGTCCTTAAGGGGTCATTTGCATATATCCCATGGGCCTGTATTACAGCAGGTTAAGGTACACACAGTGAAAACTCTAGCCTGACTAGGTTTTTCTTGTAGTTTTTACTAATTGGATTGTGTGTGTGACCGTTTTACTTTCTGGTTTGCTTCAGTACCACTACGCATGATTTACTTATTAGTGCATGGATTTGAAACAGTGTTAAAACGCAACAGCACTAGTTTTGTTTGTGCACAATTCAAGCTATAGTCAGCTGTAATATATCACTTAATGCTTTTCATTTTATGCTTACATGGAAGTTTTATATACACATAATTCCATAAGACAATGAGCGTTTACTATATAAAACATTTTGCTAAGCAGGTTAGTGAAGAAGAGATAACAGCAATTACATTTTTCTTTGTGTTAAATTTGATAAAAGCTATGATGATACTTCTACCCTTAAAGCTGTCCAAGACATGGCAGAAATGACATTATCTTTCTATTGTGTGATGTCAACTTGCACAGAGCAGAATAAGCAGCTTGCTGGACCCATAACAGGAAGCTGTTAAGACCTCTATAATGTTTATTCAATTAACTTTGACCAAGAAAAATAAAAACAAATGCTTATCAGTGTGAAATCCAACTGTTTCAACTGAATTTACTTTCTACAAATAATGGCTCTGTACTAAAACGTATAGAAGACCTTTGCTTCTTAAGTCTTGAATATGTAGAAAGGAATTATTGCAACATAAAACAAAGGCATTTAAACCATTTTAGATTAACTGGTAGTATTGCTGTTTAATATGCAGGTCAAAATCCCATCATTAAAGCACTCCTTCTATAATCTAGTCTCATCAGAGTTACAGATTTGCTGCATAACATCTCCTCTTTGAACATGATCAGCTTGATTTCCTGTGCAGAAACTATAATATTCTCATTGGTCTGATGACCAATGCTCACACTGGTTAATTATTTTTTAAATATCAAGGTAAAGAGCTGCTTTATCATTGCCCATGGAAGTCTTTTTCTCTATATCACATGATACACATTTTCTTTATTATGTACCCATACCTCTGCTTGTTTAATGGAAACGTATTTCTAAATGCATCTGCATATTCAGCCTTCTCATTTACCACATTTCTCCTTCTCTGTCTCTTTATATTTCTGAAGCCTCACATCAATTTACTTCTTTACTTTTCTCATTCTGTTCTCCACGTCTAAGGCAAAGATGTCTGCAATCTGGTACTGTATATTCAACACACACAGCAAAATCAAGAACTTCACCTTAAATCCTTCCTAACATTGACTACCTGTTGATCTCCTGTCATATGCTTTTTGTAACACCTGCCTTTCAAGCTCAAGCAGTTTCTTCTTGCCAGTTTTCTCTATCATTTCTGACTTCCATCCAGATACCTCTTAATTCTGTTATATTTTACAGTCTCTATTGCCCACTCTCCATAATGAGACTAAGGTCACTTAAGCACTCAATGATTAATCAGCATTTTTCTTCTGCATATTTATCAAGTTAGATCATGTTAGTCTACTTAAGTCATTTTACTTAAGTTAATTACACACTTTATGTTTCCATTTTTCTATAATCACTGCTTTTTTGTATACTTTGAGTCATATTTGAAAATCAGCAATCTGAAGTTGTTAATCTTCTTCCTATTCATCACTGATGGGTTCGGTTCCAAGCCCTCGGAACCGAGTCGGCCTTATACCAAGCTTGTGTACACCAAAAAACCCTCAAGCTAAGCTGCTACTCACAATGGCCTTTGCTCAGTTACCCCAGATCTCATTTGCCCTGCAGCCATATAGCAGCGTTTCAGCGAGCTCTCCAGCTAAGTGCTTTTTTTCTTAAAGATTTAATAGTTTCAAAAAATGTTTTCTTCCTTATAACTTGTTCTTGTTGTTCTATATTGCTACTGCTCTACCCACAGGTATTTCTCTCTTACCATTTTTGGTAATTTCTTGGTATCTCTAACTTTCTACCTTTATGGTATCTTGTTACCATTGTTGATATTTACTTTTTCTCTCCTCCATTTCCTCTCTTTCCTTTCTCTGTCCCTTGTGTACGAGAGTGTTTTTGGAATGTCTGAAAAGAAGGGAACTACAGGATTTAAACACTGCTCTTCCTGTAGTAGTAAACTGGCGAATAGTGACCTCCATGAGGAAGGTGTTTACTGTTTGGGGGTTCCGCATTTATCGGCAAAACCCCCTTGTGATATCTGTGCTAGTTTCAGTGGACGCTGAATGAACATCGTAACAAACTTATTTTAAAGGGCCGGCTTGCTTCTCCTTTCTTGGAGGCCATTTCTGTGACAGAGGTCTCACCCCCTCCAGCTTCGGATAAGAAACGTCCTCAATCAGACCCCTCTTCACCGGCTGGTGTCAGAGGTCAAGGTCATAAGCACAAGGCTCATAGGTCATCATCTGAACACCGTTCTGCCTCCTCAGTGCTGACTACTACATCAGCTCTGAGCTTGGCTCCAATAAAGTTTATCAAGGTAGCCTCGTCAGCGCCCACACTGGCACCGACAATTACAGCACTGCCTATGTCTTCAATACCAACCAATATTACGTCATTGATACCGACCTGTATTTCCATTTCTTTATCAGCACCAACTTCACCCGTTTCGATCTTGTTATCGGTTCCGACAACGACTTCGGAACTGTTTCTATCGAGTCCATTATCGGTTCCGACAACAACATCGGAGCCGTTCTTATCATCCACTCCTATAGTGACTTCTGCTCCGAGCCCTTTAACGGCTCCAACCATACCATTATTACCTGTTGCAAAATTGGAATTGGTGCCGTTCTGCAACACACCATGGACCCGATACTCATCTAATGTGGACCCGTTTACAGGACAAGCCTGCAGCCCCTTTTTGGACCAGCCTGACTCCCCTTCAGGTGCATCGGTGAGATCCACCAGGAGCCTTTCCGAATTGGATATGGTGCGACTTTTTGATCAGCTGTTGACTGCTAGGGGAATCTCAAATCCGCCTAGACCCTATCCCACTCCTGGCTTTGGGTCTATTTCTCCAGCAACCCCTACTTACTCTCCTCCCTTGGATCATCTACCCAACTTTTAACAGAGGAATTCCTTCCTCGGTGCCGACAGCAACTCTGTCTGAGGTTCCGAGATCCCTTTGGGTGCCAGTTCCGTCATTGCCCACCCTTCCTCAATCTCATGCTTGGGGGGTTGAGCCCCTAGTCCCGGTGTTGGTTCCGACAGTTTTGTCAGCCCCGACTTCAGAGCAGAGGGTGACTACCGCTCCGAGCTTGATTGAGGCTCCATCCCTGGGGGCGGAAAGTCTGGAGCAGGGTGTGACCCTGGTTCTGATTCAATCTTCCTCAGTTCCAGGCTCCCATTCCTCTTTGGGTGGGCCCGCTTTCCGGGTGATGGAGAGGGCTCTTGCTGCCAGCAATCCTCCATGGTTGGTTATTCCCCCAGTTCCCTCTGAGCCGCAGCTGTCAAAGTCCACCCCCCAGGACTCCAAGAGTGCAAAGCCCAGAAGACCCCTGTTCAGGGCATTTCACTTTCTGAGTCTTCTTCGGATGTTCCAACCAAAGAACCCCCCCGGAAATGGGTGTGTAAGAGGAGACACACGGACTCTCCTGAGGAGTCAGTGACAGAGGATACGGACTACGATGATGGGGAAGGGTCCCCACGGTTGCACCCTGATGATGTTTCCTTCAGGGACATCATGGAGATCTTGAAACAGACGGGTGACTGGAAGTCCTCAACCCCTTCCTTAGAGGAATCCGTATTCCTGCAGGCCTTTCGCTCTCGGTCCTCTACTTCTTGGGTGACCCCCCCACCCCTGCCGATGTGCTGGTTAAACTCATCATGCAATGGGCTTGGAAGAACTCTGACTCCATTGAGGCCATCCCCAGGAGATCAGACAAAGTTCTCTCCCCTCCAGAGGATCAACCCCATTGGTTCAGAGGCTTGCCAGTGGATGCTATGGTGGTGGCAGCTGCCATGAAAAAGGACCTTGCAGAAAAGAGTCCTGCTCTTCACCCGTCCAACAGAGAGTCCCGGGCAGTGGACAGGTTAGAGAAGCAAGTCTTTGCATCAGTGACCTTCGCGGTTAGGTCTCTGAACTTTATAGCACATTTTACGAGGCTTCAGAGAGATCTTAACTCCGAACTCTCAGGAACTCTCGCGGGTCAAGTATCAGATGGAGCATGAAATAAGGTTGCTTCCCAACTTGCCACCCTAGAATCCATATCTAATTCATCCATGAGGTTGCTGTCACATGTGACTGAAGGAGCAGCTAGAGCTGCGGGTGCAGGCGTAGTCATGAGACTTCATGCCTGGATGCGCATCTGTGACCTCGTGGACTCCTTCAAGTCTTCCTTTCTAAATGCCCCTATCAAGCCCTTGGCTCTTTGGTGCGAAGATCAAGGATACACTAGCCAGGTGTGAGCAAGATGGGATGACCTTGTCTGCCGTTTGCCTACATTTTTCCAAACCTCAGTGTTCATTCTCTAGGAACCAGAGGAGCGGAAAAATGTGGCACAAGAAGTCTCAAGGTCCTTTCTGAGACGCACGTGGAGAGGACTTCTCTAGAGGCAGAGGGGGTGCCAATAATGGAAGATGCCCCTTTCGGGGCAGAGGGGGTTCCCGGAACCAGGGCTCCAGAAATTTCTTCTCAGGTAGACCATATCAGTACTCCTGAGGCACTGCCCGACTGCTTTCCTCTGGAAGCAGTCGGGGCACATTTCTCTCTGCACCAAGATGCCTGGCTGTCGATTACGAATGACCAGTGGGTGTAGAGAGTCATTACCAGAGGCTACCATATTCCACTAATCTCCTATTCAAGACCTCTGAAATCCCTTCCTGATGTTCCAACTAGTCAAAGGAAGGAGGCAGCTTCCAAGATATGAAAGCTACTTCAAAACAAGCCATCCAAAAGGTCCCCTCAGATCAGTGCGGATCAGAGTTCTACTCAAGATTCTTTTTGGTGCTAAAGAAAACAGGGGACTGGAGGCCCATGCTGGATTTCAGTCAGCTAAACAAATCAGTAGTTTAGACCAAGTTCTGCATGGTCACGATTCAATCCATCCTCCCCTATCTGCAGGAAGGTGTGTGGATGTGCTCATTAGATCTCCAGGATGTGTATTACCATATGAAGATGGACAAGTGCTCCAGGAGCCTCCTTTGCTTCCAGCTGGGAGCCAATCACTACCAGTTCAGA
This sequence comes from Protopterus annectens, assembly GCF_019279795.1. Taxonomy (NCBI): domain Eukaryota; kingdom Metazoa; phylum Chordata; order Ceratodontiformes; family Protopteridae; genus Protopterus; species Protopterus annectens. Next base: position 1,558,055,496 of record NC_056725.1, read on the forward strand.
GCCCTGCCTTTTGGTCTCTTGACGGCCCCCAGAGTGTTCATGAAATGTATGGCAGTGGTAACAGCTCATCTGAGACTTCAGGGATTCCAGGTGTTTCCATATCTAGACGATTGGCTCTTCTCTGCCCCTTCCAAGCGTCTCCTGGTCAGGGCCCTCCACTACACCTTGCCCCTAGCAGAGTCATTAGGCATCAACAAACACTGGAAGAAATCAAACCTCCATCCATCACAACAACTGGAATTCATAGGGGCAATATTCAACACGCAGTCAAGCCTAATTTCTCTTTCTGTCCACAGGCTTCAGAGACTAAGGGCACAAGTTCAGGTGATACTCTGCCAAAGCAAGGTGTTTGCAAGGGAGATTCTTCAAGCCTTAGGATCTATGGCCGCAGCCATCCCCATAGTCCCCTTAGCCAGACTGCACATGAGATTACTACAATGGCTCCTTCAGGCCAAGTGGATACCCAGTCTTCACCCCCTGAACTCAAAGGTTCTCATCACCAAAATTTGCAAAGAAGATCTCTGGTGGATGCGTACAGATGAAAATATTTGGTGTCGTCCCTTCCAGGTTCCACAGCCCAGTGCCACGGTGACCACAGATGCTTCCCTGATGGGGTGGAGGGCCACTTCCAGGGAAAGTCAGTCCAAGGCACGTGGTCCGATGTAGAGGTCAATTTGCATATCAACGTCCTGGAGTTTAGAGCAGTGCTGTTGATGTCGCAAGCTTTTCATCCACTTCTTCCATCCGGAATGATTGCTGTCCAGTCAGATAATATGTCCGTGGTCTGGTACATAAACAAACAGGGAGGGACCAAGTCTTACCCCCTTTGTCGTGAAGCCATGAGAATTTGGCAGTGGGCAATAGCTTCCAACCGCTTCCTGATCGCAACACACATCCCAGGAGCTCCAATGTGATTGCGGACAGACTGAGTAGATGCATACTTCATTCGCACGAGTGGTCTCTAAACCTGAGTGTGGCGACAGAAATTTTCAGTCGCTGGAGCCAGCCATGCTACGACCTTTTTGCCTCCCCTTCAAATGTAAAATGCAGCAGCTACTTTGCCCCTTTTCCCTCTCTCGGGGAGTCACCGAGAGACGCTCTAGTCCACGATTGGCCCACGGGTCTCTTTTATGCTTACCCTCCGATTCCTCTGATTCCTCTCTTTCTGCGGAAGGCGATTCGGTTGAGAAGCAAAGTGATCCCCATTGCTCCATTTTGGCCTCATCAAGTGTGGTTTCCCTTCCTCCGACCTCATCTGTTATGACCTCCTTGGATCCTAGACATTCATCAGGAACTAATTTCTCACCCACAAGGGCTAACTCCTCTGAATCTGTCCACCCTCAAGCTGACAGCTTGGTTTCTCCACTTCCATTAGTTGCCAGGCAAGAAACCCTTTCTTCATCTGTTCGGGATACTATTTTGGCTTCTCATAAACCATCCACCAGAAAACTTTACAAGGATAAATGGAAAAGATTCTCTATTTGGTCAGGTAATCTGGAGCTAGTCCCATTCGCAGCCCCCATGGCCACTATTCTTCATTACTTGGCTGAGCTGTTCGACAAAGGTGCCTCGGCTTCTACCATCCATGTCCATCTAGCAGCTATTTCCAACTTCCATAATGGGTCTGAATGAGTACTACTCATCTCCTCTCATCTTTGCAAGACCTTCCTCAAGGGTATTTTTCACAGCAGGCCTCCCATTACACAGCCGGTGGAGGCATAGAATTTGTCCTGGGTTCTGTAGGCTCTTTCTCTGCTCCTGTTTGAGCCAGCTGCCAAGTGTGACCTAAAATTCTTATCTTGGAAGTCCTTATTCCTGGTGGCTATAACTTCAGCAAGAAGAATTTTGGAATTACAAGCATTATGTATCAAGAGCCCTTATCTGATCTTTCATAAGGACAGAGATTCACTTCGAAATAACCCATTCTTCCTCCCCAAAGTGGTTTCTGACTTTTCCATTAACAAGTCCATTGAGCTCCCTGTGTTTTTCCCAAATTTCTCGAACAAGGGAGAATACTGCCTACATTCCTTGGATGTTCATAGACAATTACGCTTTTATCTAAACAGAACTAAATCATTCAGCAAGTCAGACAAGCTTTTCATTTCCTTTGCAGGCCCTAGAATGAGAGGTGCAGTATCAAAAGTTACTTTATCTAAATGGCTCAGGGATTGCATTGCCTTCACATATTCACTTACGGAGGGATCTAAGCCGGGCCAAATCAAAGCTCACTCAACTAGAGCTATTACAGCATATGTTGCCTTCCACTCTATGGCCTCCATGGATGACATTTGTGCAGCTGCCATTTGGGATAAGCCCTACACTTTTATTAAGCATTACAAATTGGATCTGATCTCCAGGGGAAGAGCGGCCTTTGGCTCAATGGTTCTCAGGAATGTTCTTCCATAAGGGCCACCCAGGTTATCCAAGTAGCTGGGGACCCGGTCCCATCAGTGATGAATAGGAAGAAGATTAACAACTTCAAATAAAGAAGCTATGTCTTACCATAACATTCTATCTGAGTTGTTGATCTTCTTCCAGTCATCACACCCTCCCACCAACCCCCTCCTAAGGTTCCTGGTGGATCTTCTGGGTCTTCGTGGTATATTTGAGTTTTTGCGCAGAGATGGCCTCTGGCTTATTCTTTCTCTATATATTGCATGCAAACTTGATCTGAGGTAACTGAGCAAAGGGCATTGTGGGTAGCAGCTTAGCTTGAGAGTTTTTTGGTGCACGCAAGCTTGGTATAAGGCCGACGTGGTTCCAAGGGCTCGGAACCGAACCCATCAGTGATGACTTTAAGAAGATCAACAACTCAGATGGAACGTTATGGTAAGACATAACTTCTTTTTTTGCTTTTCCTGATGAGTTCACTAAGAGACCTCTAAATGCATATAACAAAGGAAACTGGAATGATTTAAACTGCATGCAGTATCTATAATTTCATTAGGCAAGCTTTCACTTTATTGCTTAATAAGCAAATGGATCTGTCATTAGTTGTTCATTTGTGCAAAGGTGGAGAGGTTGATATTGTAAAACTATCCCAATTTCATCAGCATGCTACAATTTCTTACAGATAAGACATATTCAGGATACCCAGAAGTCACAGACACAGTCATGAGGAATCTTGCTTATGCGAGTTTAAACTTTTGAAGTGAATCCAATGTGTACTGAATGCAGTTTAAGCCAGTTCACATAGGCTGTCATCATCCCCTGGGGTATGAAAAGCTTCTCAAGGCTGCTACTCTTTTGTGAAGAATGCCCATATTAGATAATAGTTTCCAAACTGTGCTTGTTTAAGTTAATTACAATACAGACAATCAAAACACTAATTATCAAAATACTGTAGAAAGGCTGGCTAAGTGATTATGTGGTGTTATCTTCATTCTAATATAGTAATTCTAACCACAGAGCTAATTAAATCAGGAGTCTGTCCCCTGACAAGGGTATTAGAATGTAAGGCAGAATTTCCATTCATCATACAAAATAATGCATGCAAAATTACTCTTTTAGTGACACAATTCTCATGTGCGTTTTTGACACAGTTACTTCTCACAATAGCTTGTGTGAGAATAAAAATACACAAATAAATACAGAAATAAAACCTTTCTGGGTTTACTCATTTAATGGCTGGCAGCTAAACTCTAGGGAACAGTTATATAGACAAGTAGTGGAGGAAAAAATACACAAGTTAAATAACCTTTTACAGTCATAATTCAGTTAAATAAAACGTGCACTTGGTTGATAATGACAAAAACATCTGATGAAATATTATGCAAAAACGAATAGTGATAGACATGATTTGTTGGCAGGTAAATACCATCTGGTACTCCTTCTGTGCCATTTTAACTATCAGACATGCGTCATTTCTTTGCTATCCAGTATTCTACATGTTATTAGATTCTACTATAAGGTTTTAAATACAATAAAGTATGCAGACTGATATACTACCTAGAGCTTTTTTTTTTTCCGTTTTGCTGACCTGCTGACAAAGAAAAAGCATTCTCATTTGTAGTGCTGGTGATCCGGGTTTCAGAAATGAACCTTATCCCAGAAGGCCAGATAGGGGGTAGGGAGGATCTGATATGATTGGCTGGCTCTCCTTTCATTATTGTTTAGTTAGGGGAGGTGATGAGGAGATGTTCTGCACTACTCAATGTGGCCTACTAACAGAAATGCCATGTGGGCCTAGCTATTACACCTAATATGCCTGGTAGGGAATGTGAAAGTGGGTGTATTAAGTATGCTGTGGGAGTGTGTGTGTGTGTGTGTGTGTGTGTGACTGTAGGTATCACAACACATCAAATATTTAAGGGGATGGAAGATAGGGTAGTTAATAAAAATTGTCAAGCCTTTGTCAGTGTTGGCTGTCATGGGATAGGCTGGAAGAATTACTGAATCTGAAACAAAGTAAGGACTGAAAAATATATATATATTTTTGTTTTTTATAACTTTCCTTAAAAAACTCTCTGTTAATAGATATTTGATTATATACATACACACATATATTGCTCCCTTCTTGACAGCAAATTTGTTTGAAACACTTACATGTTTCTGTTATAAATCATAACTCCAGCCCTTCTTCCAGTGTCCATATACTATGTTATTTTAGTTATTCTTCAATGAACACTGAGAAGGCTTTCCAGACATAACCACCAAAAGTGATATCTCTCAACTGTCTCTCATCACCAGGAACACTTCTCATTTTAAGACTTAAAAATTTCATGCTCCATGTTCATCCACATTGAAAGGATATGTCACGCATTCATTATTAATATTTTTACACAACTAACCATAGTAAATAACACAGAAACATACTAATTCATAAAAAAAAACTTTTTGTAAGCATGAAGAAATAGTTATTCACCATATTATGAGCTTCCTAGAAGAACTTACTAATAAGCTGCTAGTATGTGTTTTGCAGTTCAGCAACTTATTAAACACTGTAATTATCCACATTTTAGTGATGGAAGGTTGAGAGTTATGCGAACAACATTCAGCATCTCTGTGTAGATGTCATCAACTTCCATGAGTCAGACACCATGGAAATATTTAATTGCAAAACTGATATCATCTTCTGAAATGGACCCAATTCTGCAAGTTGCTTCTGGCACTGCTTCCACAGAGAAAAGCATGCCCACTGGGGTCAGGGGTTCCTTAAAGTGCTCTTTCGACCACTCAGTGGGTTCATGTAACAGATTTGATGACTAATCCTTGACATGTTAAGCAAATCTAACAAAACCCATTGCTTTAGAAACCAATACATCAAAACCCCCAAATAAATAAAAATAAAACACACAACAGAAGAAAAACAATTCTGGCCGATAACTGCTGATGTTTGGGATGCCACAGTGTTGACTGCTGTCTCTGTTATTATTTGTTCTACACAGGCTACTCTTAAGAGATCTTATTCAAGGTAGTGCCACTGTCATACTGCTGTTATTTGGCTATACCTCTCTCTTTTTTTTCTCTTTCTGTGTTTGATTTTACTATCTTACAAGCTTTGCATCCAGTCTTGGATGGATTTTACTTGCTTACAGCTCAGCCTGTCAAGGAATCTAGCAATGTTGTCCCATACCACTATGCATCCTACTCAGGTTCCATGCCTTTCCCCTCTCATATTATGCATATTCTGCTATAACAACAGACCTGAATCCATGCCTTGTCAGTGATATCTGTGGGGGGAGGGACTGCTTTTTTAACTTAATGATACTTAAGGACGTTTACCAGTTAAATACATAAACTTAAATCCTTAAATATCTATGCAGTTGTCAACTCGTCTTACTAACAGCTGAAAAAAATATTTTCTGGGTAAAGCACTTAGTCTTTCTGTCACACTGATACATGCCACTGTAGCTCCCATCAGGATTACTGCAACATGCTCTAACCTGAGAATCCTGTGGCTAGAGTGCTGAGAGGTGCCTCTTCCAATAGCTATATCACCCAGGTGCTGTATGATCTGTACTAGCTCCTTGTAAGAAAGAGGCCATCAGTTAACATTTTAGATCATATCTGTATACAAGAGCTATTGTCACCCTACAGGCCTACCAAGCAACTCATATTATCAGGTGAGGCATTTCTTGTTACTCCAACACAGATGGGGTCCTTGGATAGACATTAATTTGTCTGTTGGCACCAGTCTTATGGAATTAACCATCACCCCCGATTCAGGTTTATGAGACTAATACCTTATTTTATAGGCCTCAGTGCAGTACTTTTTCAGGTGTTTATTTAAATCCTTAGTGATAGATTTGATATTAATCTGTTTGCTTGTTTTATATTTTTGTCAGGTTTTGTCGTTTTTTTATTGTAAGTTTTCTCAAACTGACATTTCTTTTTCCATGTTTTTACTGTGCCGTGATTAGGCTTTTAAGCACCTTAATAGGAATACAGTTACAATAGAAGCAAATGATCACAGGCACCATAAGATGCTTAGCCATATACTCCTTTCAGCAGACACACCTAAACATTTCTGCCCCCCCTTTTCAAGCACTTAAATGAGAAGTACTGATTAAAAATTCTCCCCTGTTGGTTTCCACGTGCAAGTCTTTTCCTTACCACTAAGTGTGACAAAGACCTGCTTTTATTCCAAAATTCCTTAAAATTGCATCAAATTCTGAAGGTCCATTAGGCTCCATGTCTCTGACCTACTCTGGTATAGAAAATGAACTCTTTCAGAGGCAGGAGATAAGCATTCTGCACATAACCATCTCAAAAGCATATCCAATACACTAAATACAAGGTAGGATTTCCATTATCTGTTTAGCTAACACTTTAGTAATCTGACCCAACTACCTCCAAGTGGTGATCAGTTGACTGTCACTGACCAACTTTCATTATTATGCAAATAATGGTGACAGTAATTCTAGAAGAAAAAGCTAAGGGGCGGGTTCCCATTTTCAATGAGGGGTCATGCGATTGTGTTCCATTTATATAGGGATCATGCTCCTTGTCTCCCTTTAAAGCTTATGCCAGAGGCATGGAAAAGATATTCCAGCCAATAACTGTCTTATGATTGAGAAAAGGTAATGTGGATTATGTCCTAGATAAAGGACACTGGATCAAGCATTAGTCCTTGTATGAATATTGGTGGAGTCTATTAATAGAGTTTGCGATATGGCCTGAATGTGTATGAGGACTTAGAAAGTGCATATGATTGTACTCAGGAATAGTTTGTGGAACTTATTACAACAATATAGCTACCAGGGCTGCTGCCACATGCCACTCAGTCTTTGCATTTCCAAAGTGATTACGTGCATCTACATTCCTGGTGGCATTTCTGAGTAGGATAAAGATTGGAGTAGAACTTCATCAAGGGTGTTTTCATTATCCCTTCTATTCATGAATGTCATGGTTAATATAACAAGATGCAGCCATAGATATGGACAGTATCCAGTCCTGGATATGAGGTTTATGTCTTTGTTGTTGACTTGTCTTTAAATGGCTATCATCATCTTTATACATTGAAGTGATCTAATGCTGAATGTGAGACAGCTGGGTTGGACATCAGCACCTCTAAAATCAGTAGTCATGGTTCTCATCTGGGAAAGAGAGGATGGTTCTCCACAGATGTGAATGGAGCTGCTATCCTATGTTGGGAAGATAAATCACACTGGATTTTCTTCAAAAGTAAAGGAGGAGCTTAGGAAAAATATGAGAGGATGGATTTAGTGGCAACAATGTTGTAGCTGATCATGGCAGTTAAGTGAGAGCTGGGCTATAAGATGAAGGCTTCAGTTTACTAATCACTCTATGTCTCTTTCCTCCGCTTATGGTTGCAAGCACTGAGTAATGACTGAAGGGATGAAAGCACAGATACTAGCAATGGAAATTAAGATCATCTGCAGGGCTGATGGATTTTGCTTCCTTGAAAGAATAAGGAGATCAGAAATCTGAGAAAATGTCCAAGTTGAGCCACTGTTCCTGTGGATTGACAGGTGTCAGTTAAGGATCTCAGGATACTTTGTGTGGATGTCCTTTGCAAGTTCCTGATGGAAGGTGTTATACTAGTCATAGTTCATTGACAAGTGGCCAGGAGACATATCCAGGACAAGGTGGAGAAATCATATCACTCAACTTCCTTGGAAATTCACAGAAAACCTGCAGGACAATTTGGAGACTGTTGTTGGGGATACAGAAGTCCAGTCTGGCTTGCTCAGCTTGTTGCCACCACGATTCTCATTTAATCATATACTTTTGACATCTGATGAACAGATCATCTCTCTCTGTTTGTAAGCCACCTTCTTCTGCATGCCCTTATCATTTGTGCTTGCCTTTCTTTGTACACCAGCCACTCTTTCAATGTATTTAGAAATTTGAAGCCCCTCATACCTGTACACAGTACTCTAGGCATGGTGTCATCAAATGTCTATATAAAGACAGAAAAAAAATCCATTTTCTACTGTTAATGTCTCTCACTACACATGCTAGAATCTCTCAGCTTTCTTTACTACCTTCTCACAGGGATTACTCAATTTCAGATTATGTGAACAACTATATCACAACCCCTTTCCATTTTGGGTTGTATTCTGTATCTTTTCTTCCACTGTCTAATTTTCTTATGGGTATTATATCCAGAGGGATTATTTTACAGGTCTTTATATAAAAGCTAAGATGTGACATGCACTGGACATCATCCTATCCATTCCATTTTTGCTCTGACCCTTCTGTAGATCTTTGTTGTTGTCAAATGTAAACAACTCTAGGTTCCCTGCAATGCCACTAACATTACCACTTGTACCTACCCTTTCTTCACTGTGAGTTTTATAAACTATCACTCCTCGCATGCTGCTGTCTAACCAAATTTTAACTGATTACCTCTACGACCAGTTCTCACTTTCACTGACTTGGATATTATCTTTTTTTAAATGTGTCTAGTTTGGCAACATCTACATCTCTTCAACTGTCTATTATGTTGGTGACCAGGATGAATAAATTAATTTCACTCTTCTGACATTATCTTGCTTTGAATCCATGATGTCTTTTGATTTTCTTTGGTCCACTGGTACCTTAAAGTAAACGCAAGTAATTATATTATGTGCGATTGTTTTTTTATATTTCCAGATTAAACTAATGTTCCTAGTTTTGTGAGGTGGAGTCACATCTACCTTCCTCTGGACAGGTGCATGGCTGCTACCTCATCCTGCCATGACTTGACAGCAGTCAGAAAAGAAGCATAAGCTGGTGAACAAACACAGCACTGTCAGAGTCCTGTAGTGAATCTCCCAGCTCTAGATGTTTTGTCTTTCACATTTAAAAGCTTATTCAGAATCCTTTCTCATGTGAATGATTTAGCCTTTCCCTTAATCAAGAATATTTCTCACCTGACTGCAATGTCCTATTTGTTCATTATCTCTTTGTTCCCTCTGTTGCTCATTTGCTACACTCCTTTAAGTGACATACTCCAGGTATGCATCCTTTAGGCTTTTTGCTCCATAGTGTTCTTACAAAATGGGTAATCTTCCTCTTTAAAAGAATTACTGTTTTCCTCCATTTTAGTCTTTGCTGCCCTGAATACTTTTCACATTTTTGTCTAACTAGCAAATGTTGCTTACTGCCTTTTGCTTCTGTTAAATGTCCATCTTCTTGTTTCTCCCTTATTTCAGGATATTTCAGGATATTTCAGGATAATTCAGGATATTTCATTACTGCTACTATTTTCTTTTTAACCTTCTCTGCCATCTCTTTTAAAAATGTACAAACCTTTTCCATGATTTTATTTTACTGATTAGCATTGTGCCTCCTTGACTGCAGTCTTTATTTGTCTTCACAGCTCCTTCACCCATCTTTTGAGACCATTACCTAATACTTTTAAATGGCTGGTGCCCACTTGTGTCACTCTCAGCCAGGTTAATTTTCATTACCATAACTTTGACACAACCTGAGTCCGCAGCGCTGGATTCTGTTAACAATGCAGTGGTGGTCATTTTTTCCTAAGTGGCTACCAATGTTCTATATCTCAGATCCTGTTTTTTAGTCTTGGCTTCAAATAACAGACATAAGATTCCTCCCTAATGTATCAGTTCTAACACCACCTGTCTGGGTCCTTGTCTGTAAGGAACTGGCTATGATTACACATTTGCAGGTCATCACACTGTAGATGCTACATGTAACATCTAGTGAACTGAGATCCTTAGCAGGAGTATACCACTTTTCTACCACTCTATTTAATCCTTCTATCACTAGCTTGCCTTCTTCTCACCTTCAAAGGCAAATCTGTCTGTAAACAGCCAGTCTATAAACTCTAGTTACATTTCCTGTTAATGCCACTTCTGCTGTCCACGTACCAATTATTGCTGATTTTGTTTTCTTATCCATTACACAGTAAGTGGCTCTTCTTCATAGGTTCATAGGTTAGTACGAGGCTAACTGCTCTTGCGAGCCATTGTAAGCCTAGCCAATTATCCATTGTGAGACTCAAACCCTGCACCTTGTGTTTGTAAAGCAACCACCTTAAGCATTAGGCCACCCTCCAGTTCCTTTCTGTCCATTCTGTGGAGTACACATGGGTAATCTGGCACCCCAGACATGATTTGCTGCGTAGCAAATTTTAGCAATTGCTCTGTCTAGGTAACGCAACTTCATTTTTTTTTTTGCCTTTATTTAAGGATTTTATCACAAAATACTAGATATGAAGGGAACTTTTGTGAACAATTGCATTTTAAACTGTTTACATATTGGTTAAAGTAATTTTGCCTGTGTCACAAGTGATGATTCAATAAAGGTGTTTGGCATCTACAAAGGAGTGGAAAATATGTTCAGAATGAAAAATATGCCTTAAAAGACATTATCATATTTATTACACAGAGATAAACTGACATCTGCTACTATGTTG